>NW_020955206.1:678025-733430 GCF_003031625.1 Empidonax traillii
TTTTTTTTTTTTTTTTTTTTTTTTTTTTTTTTTTTTTTTTTTTTTTTTTTTTTTTTTTTTTTTTTTTTTTTTTTACAGGGACATGTTGGAAGCTGGAATATACATCCTGCATTACAAAGTGCAAAATACTACATGCTCAGAGCCCAAGCATGATGTCTGAAACAGTCCACAGCAAGATGTAAGAGACAAACCCACCACCCTCTCCCTCCTCTCTGGGACATGCTCCAGGTGCTCCTCCCCAGATGCCTTGGAAAAACAGGTTTATTTTTGCTTGGTTTTGTTTTATTGTTATCCCAAGTGGGTCGGAATTGAGCCCTCTCTCCCCTGGCCCTCCCCACCAATCTGCTTCCCGGCATCTCCGTGCACACGCTTCGGGATGGGATGGGATGGGGTGGGATGGGATGGGATGCTCCTCACCAGCACGGCACAATGACCAGCAATTCGTGTTGCTGATGGTGCCTCTAAGTTTTTTGGGGGTTTTTTGGTTTTTTTTTGGGAATCCAGGGACACATTTTTACCCAGGAGAAATTGGTTGTGAATTAAAAGTAGCACTGGGTGGTTTTCCAGCCTTGCCGTGTCAGGGAGCAGCCTGGGGAGGAGGAGTGAAGGCAGGAGGGTGGTGGGGCTGCTGCTCACACCTCGTGTTCCCTATTCCCCCCCCCCCCCGCCCCAAGGAATTTTGGGAAAGGCCAATTGCTGCTTTGTTTTAAAAACAAATACAAAATGGGGCCCCTTTTCCCATCTTTTCCATCCAAACAGGGTTCATGCCTTCCCTGTGCTCCTTCTCTCCTCCTTCTTACAGCAACATTCCTCCATTTCCAAGGGGAGAAAAGCCTGATTTTACTTTTCTCTCCCATTTGTCATTAAAGCTGTTGTGGGTTTTCCTGGGAAACTCAGCCTGGAGCATCCCAGCACCCAAACATACACCAAACAAACTCTCCCCATGGTCCCCCCATATAATTTCCAGTTTGGGATTCATTACTGTTGTTATGACCATTTTTTTTTTTTTTGGGGGGGGGAGGGGGATGGTGAGGGGAAGGGAAACGAGGTTTTCTTTTGTTGGGATTCCTTCTCATCCTTCCCAATGTTGGGGGGGCAGAGTGTTGATAGCATTTTGCCATGCCACACAGCATAGTGTTATACAAGCAAAGAATTTTGGCTAAAATCCAAAAAACATTACCCAGGAAAAAAGGCAAACTGTGAGTGAGACTCGATCATTTGTTGTTCTTCTGTGAAAAGACTTGGAAATTGTCGGAGGACAGTTCGAGTTATGATTTTTCCCTTTGTTTTGTTGTTGTTTGTTGTTTGGTTCTGGTTTGTTTTTGTGTTTTTTTTTTTCTTTGTTTTTTTTGTTTTGTTTTCCCATTCATACATGTAACTGTTATTTTTGCAAACAAGACAGTCTTGAATTAGATGAAAAAGTTAATAAACAAAATGGCGACTCCAATATTTAGTAAGATCACCATGACTACCAGGATGGGAGCTGAACCCTGGAAGAGAAAGAGAAGGAGAGCAGTTAGAACGGTTGGAATTCTGCCCAAGGTTGCCTTGTAGCAGGGTCAGGAGCCTTGAGGGGTCCAGGCAGGTCTGTGGATGGGCAAACCCTGATTTACACCCCAGCAAGGGATCCCAAAGTGCCCAGAAACCCTCGGCGAATTTTTTTAGGCTTCTAAGCAAGCACCTGGATGCACCCATTGACCAAGCCATGGACTTCCCATATCATTCCCACAGGAAATCTGGCCTTAAAAAAATTAAAATTGGTTGTTTACCAGGGGGTCAATGAAAATGAAGAACCCCATTTATTGGATCATACAGTTATTTGAGGATGGTTTGAAATTGTCTCCACAGGACATTTCCCAATAAACACAATTGTTTCTCCAGGCATCCTGGTAATGGCAAACAGTGGTCTGTGTTCAGGCAACACTTTGGGAAAGCTCTAATAACATTTCCTGAGGTTTGTAAGAACTGAATAAAGCATCTGGGAATTGCCTGGAAGTGTTCAAGGCCAGGTTGGATGGGACTTGAGCAACCTGGGATAGTGGAAGGTGTCCCTGCCCGTGGCAGGGGGTGGGACTGGATGAGCTTTAAAGTCCCTCCCAACCCAACCCATTCCAGGATTGTGTCATTCTGCCTGGAAACCATTGCAGGAACTCTGGCCCATGGAACACCCACCACAGCCTGGGTTGAACATGCCCTCAGGAGCATCCATTGCTTTCCCCTGAGCATAAGGACAGCCCAGACAACTGTGTGGGACATGACGAGGATGTGGTCTTGGACCCCATTAGAATCCCAGGAATGACAGGAAGAGACCCCTCAGCATGGGGACTGCAGACAACCCTCCAACACATCTTTGTGCAGAACATTGGTCAGAAAAACCTCCATGTCATCACCTTGTCCCTGTCACCCCATCCCTGTCACCCCATCCCTGCCTCCTCATCCCCGCCACCAAACATTCCCTGTCCCAGAGTGTTAACGTGGCTCACACCAGGGTGAGCAATCCTGTGTGCAGGTAGGTGGTAGCTATTTCTCGGAGTAGCTGGGATCCTCAGCTATTCCTGCTGCAGCCGAGCCGTGCCAGCTCTAACTGCCTGGAATGCTCTAAATCCTTTCTCCAGGCTCCCGCCCTCCTCCTAACGCTCCTGTGGCTGCTGGGATGGCTCGGGGCAGGGGTGGGCACCCTCTGGGAGCTTTCCTTGTGCCACTCTGCAGAGCTGCTGGAAAATAAAAGGTAAAAACACCGTCCTTGCTGGCCAGAGCTCGTTTCATTCCGAGCAGGCTGATTCAGTTCGCAGTTGGGAGTGGGTGGGAGCGAGGATGCTGGAGCTCGCTGGAAAGGCATATTTGTAGCTTAGCAACAGGGTCAAAGGCAGCCAACCAACGGAGGGATTGTGGAGAGCCTCTCCTGGCAGCCAGGTATCCACGCCCGGCTTCTTCCAAAGGCAGAAACCACCCCCTTGTTGCCAGTCCTCCCCCTTCTCCAGCCCGGCCGCTGCCAAGCCCCGCGCTGGCGTTATTGGCATGGGGGGGATTAGCTGCATTTCACAAGATTATTGGGTTTTACCATTTCTGAGCCCGTGGTAATATAATAACAGATTGCAGGCGATTAGCGCTGTCATTGTTGCTGTTGGCAGGGCACGGGGACACAGGGAACGCTATCGGATCCCTCGGCCCCGCAGCCAGGGAGGGCTCGGCCGTGCTTCCATCAGCCCTGGGCCACTCAGTGGTTGAGTTCCCTGCCAAAAAAGCAGCAAATATTTGTGCCCCTGCTCTGCTCACACCACTAAACCCTTCCAATTCCCTGGAGTTCCTCATAAACGCTTTGGGATGGACCTGTTGGGCTGATGGGACAACCTTTCACAACCCTTCGGGACTGGTGTTCACAGGATGCTGATGGGATGTGTCCAGGGATACACTTTTTTGGTCACTTCTCCCCAGTGTCAAGCAGCAGAACAAGAGGAAACAGCCTCAGGTTGCACCAGGGGAGGTTTACATTGGATATTAGGGAAAAATTCCTCACCAAAAGGATTGTCCACTCAGGGCAGTGATGGAGTCCTCATACCCAGAGGGATTTAAAAACCCTATGGATGTGGCATTTGGGGACGTGGGTCAGTGGTGGCCTTGGCAGCGCTGGGGGATGCTTGGACTTGATCTTAGAGCGTTTTCCAACCTAAATGATTCCAAAGTTCTATGATTTACAGACCAGTCCATCAAAGCCGTGCCCTCATGTGGAAAAATGGGGGGAGCCAACACCCACTTCCATCGGCAGCACCTGCCTTCCCCTGCACGGATGTTTTGCTCGGCTCCCTGGCTCAGTCTGTGCCTGTTTGCATCCTGCATCCCCTTTTGCGGTGCAGAGGCAGGAGAAAATCCTTCCTTTGCCACTGCATGGGTGGGATCTTCCACATTTGCCAGCAAAAGCATCCCAGGAATAGAATGACCAGGGAGGGGAGGGGTCTCTGTGAACCGAACAGCTCTGACTGTCTGACAACTCACAAATTCTGCTTCCTTTTTACAGTTCCTTCTTTTTAACACCCTCTTCCCTATGCCAGCTCCATGGAGGGCTCTCCAGGCAGGAATGGCAGGTAGGGCTGCTCCCTCGGTGTGGGGCTGGAGCCCTGCCCACGGCAGCTGGTGGATAAGCAGCTTTGAGACTCCAAAGCTTCTGTTTTAGCTCCAATTACGAATCCTGCTGCACCTCTAAACCCTTATGTCTGGCTTATTTCTATCTTGTCAGGTCTTTGTGCCTTCACCTCTGCTCAGAGGAAACACTTGCCCTTGCCTCCTTTGATGGCCTGGGATATGTGTCATCCAAGAAGTGATTCCAGCTCGGTGCCCGGGCAGGAGATGAATCATTTCTGGAACTCTGCTTTGGAAGAGATGTTCTGCTGAGCCCAGCTTGGCCATAGGTCACTGAACTCCCTTTTGCTGCAGTTCCAGTCATTGTTTTAGAACCAGTGGCTTTTACAACTCTTCCCACCACATCCCAACCCTCTAACGGGAGCCACTGCCTTTGGAAAGAAGAGACAGTGCCCTCCATTTGAAACTTTGTGTTGTCTGGTGGAGCTTTATCTCATCTTTGGCCTCCTATAGAATCATGGAATGGTTTGGATTGGAAGGGACCTTAAAGATCATCTCATTCCAACCCCCTGCCACAGGCAGGGATCTCCTGGAGCCCAAAGAAAACCCTGAGGCTAGTTGGGTCTATTTCTTGAGCTGGGCTTTGTGTGTCAAAGACAGCAAGAATCTCCAACACTTTCTTTAGCCCTGCAGTAGGAAATTGTGAAATCAGGCCCTCAGGAGCTGGGAAATTTGGTTAAACCACCCTTCCTGCCAGCCAGGAGCCAGGCTCAGCTCTGGAATGCTGTCCTGCCTCCCAGCTCTGCACCCGCCCTTCCAGAACCCGCTTCCCTGGGAGGCAGACGCCAGTTGGCAGCGTCCTCTCACCCAATTTTAGCTGCCTAAATGTTAGACATCCAGCCTGCACTCCCCATCCAGGCTGTCTGGAGCCCAAGTGACGTGGGATGAATCCCACCCAGCATGGCTACCAGCCTGGCTCAGGGAAAGGAAACATTCCAGTGAGCTCTGGTGTGCCCGAGCATCCTCCGGCGAGAATTTCACCAGCAAATCCAGGCTGGGATTTTTAACTTTTATTTTGTATAATAAGGTCCCTGGAGGGCTTCACAGGAGAAGGAAGACATCTGCCAAGGGTGGGCAATGTAGATTAGCTGGGCAAAAGGGTCCTTTTGTATCCACAGGGAGAACCTCCGAAGAATTTTTAGATTTCCTTCCAAGCTTAAAGAACAGAAACTTAGACATAAACTCATGGATACACTAAAATATGAATAAACTCTTGCTATGGCACAGGAGTAATAACAGTAATCCTAGCTGTAGAGTAATTTCTGCCCCTCTGTCTTGTTTGTTTTTATCCTGTAAGTGTTGTGTAGCAACTCCAGAGTCTTACTGGGAATACGAGGGACAGTTGGTTTACAAATGCAATTGTAGCATAATTAATTTAAGCATTAACAATCCATTATTATCTGTTATCACAGGCTACAAGCTCTGCCTCTCTGCCATGGAAACCATAGTGCAGGTTACCTAGGAATCCCTCTGGGATCTATTAAGTGTAATTACTAAGGACTTGGATCAGCAAAAAAAAAAAACTATATATGCACCGTTTTCCAGCCTCAGCACTGCGGAAAGTGCTGCAAACTTAGCAGCTCCATGACATTTGTGCTGAATTGTCACATAATTGCCAGGAACAGGCTCTGTGAAATGGGTGAGGAGCATTTAGCAAAAGAAACATCAGGGATTCACTTTGCTTTCTCCAGTGGATTGCAGCATCTCCCGTGGCTCCAGGAAGGGGCCCGGGAGATGCCAGACGTGCCTGTGTGAGTGAAACTGAGTTGGATGGGATGGAAAACCTGCTTCTGGGGGAGAATAAGGCTAAAAATATGAGGATTTATGCTGAGAGGGTGCCTGTTAGTGAACTGGTTTGTGCCCCCTGGTTCAATGCTCAGCTTAGAGGTGCTGGGAGAAAACTCTGTCTACAGTTTGTTTATGTGTGTTTGGAGCTCTCTGTCTGTTTGCTCATCTATGTTTGGAGCTCTGTGTCTGTTTTTAAGATTTTTGGTTCTTGTGCATTCAAAAGTTGGTGTTTGATCCCAGAGTTTTCCAAGCTAAACAATGTGGAATTGGGCTCAAACCCCTACATTGAATCCAGGATGTCAAGAGCAGAGTCAGCAAAGGTGCTCCCTCAGGAACATCAAAGGGCCCAGGAGATGAAAAGGGTTTTAAACCGGACCCTGTCAAGCGAAACATCCCATTCCTCTGTGAACATTATTCACCTCCTGTTGTTACACATCACACCTGCGATGTCTGAACATGAGAGAGATTAGAACAGGAACATTTTCTGGTTATTATTTGAGACAACCCCCAAAAGGTTTGCTCTGCACACACTGCAGCCCCTGGGGCGAAGCTCTGCCTCATTCCAGAGGGGTGAGAGGGATGGCAAGAGGGCTCCTCTGCCTCCTTATTCCCATGTAATTATGGATTCTATTTGTCTGGACATGCAGGTCCCATGGCCATTTGGGATTAGGGCTGAATCTGGTTGAGATGAGAGAAATGAGGGAACCCAGGGATGTCTGTGTTAGGAGACCTGGAGATGGCTCCTGATGGGGAATAAAAATAAATGGAAAAACCTGAAGCTGGAAGACTAAGACCACAGGGATAAGCCAGGGGGTTCAATCCCAGGGATGTTAATGCCAAACAAGTCCCCAGGTGCCTTTCCCAGTAGACTGGTCCCAAGCAGACATCTGGGAGCATCTCTGCGCACAACCCAAACAGTGGGTGCCTATTTGGGACAGAGAAAACACCCAGTTCTTATTTTTAACTCATTTTACAATCTCTAGGGCTAAAAGCGCCCAACTTCTCCAAAGAAAACATGTCACTTCGAGGTCAGTCCCTTCAAGAATAACCCCACAGCGCTGGAGAAGGGGAGCATCCCTCATGGCATCGGTGGGGAGGTGCCATTTCTGGCACTCCATCCCCTCCTCCCCGTCCCGTGCCAGGCTGTGCCCTGAGCCCCCTGCCCTGATCCCTCCCTCGGCTCCCTCCGGCTGCGCGGAGCACTCGGCAGATCCCTGCTCCTGCTGCAGATTGGCTGCCTCCTCCTCACTTTCCCCAGCGACAGCGAAACCTGCTCGGAATATCTTGATGGCAAATACGCCCCTCGCTCGCCGCGCGAGGGAGGGAGATGCTGCAGCCCTGGAATCCCTCCCCGCCTCCCCCGCGGGGGCCTGGGGGGGGGGGGACAGGGGGGTCTCTCTCGGAGATCCCTCGCCCAGGAGAAGCCTCTAAACTGCCTTTGCTGCAGTTTTTTTTCCCCCGGATTTGTTTGCAGGAGGAGGCAGCGAACAGCTGAGAGCGCTGGGATTTTATCCGCCAGCCTGTGACGGTGGAAGGAAATGTCAGGGGTGGCTGGGGTGGGGTTATTTTTTGGCTCCTGCCCTCCCATCGGTCTCGATGCGATGAGACAGTGGGATTTTAAAGGGCCAAGTCTCGAGCCTACTCACGTCTCCAGGGTGCCTTTAGTGAGACCACGACGTGTCCCTGGAAGTCTCCACCTAAACGGCCGTGATTGCTCCTGCTAAATGAGGACAGGCAGATGAATCAGGCTCCGTTCGTGCCTGTGCACCGGCCCTTCCCGCGGGCATGCTGAGCTCCTCTGTGCCCACAGCCCTTCTTGTCCCTCTCAGAAGCTGCAGATGTTCAGCACCTGCAGAAAAGGAGATCTGGTCTCTTCTTTTCCCCCCAGCCCTACAGTGTGCTGTGTTTTGTGCAGATGGATAAAAGGGTTGCTGGTGTTTTAGAAAGCCACTTTCCTTTCTCAGTTGCTCAACAATTCCTTTTTTCCTTTCCCATTTTAGATCTCCTCAAAGGCTCCAGGAACCTCTGAGGCATCCAGGCACAGGCTTGAGCTTTGTGCCTCGTGGGCCTTTAAGGATGGAAAGGATGGTGACGTTCCTATAAATCCCTTAATCCGACAACACCGACACCGGTCCCGGCACATTGGTTCCTTTTTCCCTCTGCCCCAACGCTGACAATTGATGGGAGTTTGTTCTGTGAATGAGGGGGTCAGTGCACACAGAGACACAGAGAGATCAGTTGGCTTTAAATGTGATTTTAAAGCATTTGTGTGGTTTCAGCACTGGCTCGATGACCCCGAAACCCCCAAATCCCCTGAGAGCGAACGCCAAGCAGGGCTGAATTTCATCAGTGTTATTGAGTGGTGGCCTCAAAAAATGACCTTCCTAAGAGTACTTTTCAATTACTTATGTGCAGCTCCAACAAATGGGAGCTTCTTTAAAAGGACTGGTGAAAAATGACAGAGAAAAGTTCCCACAGCTCCTAGAGCAACCTGTAAGTCTGACTCCTCCCTGGAGTGTGCATTCCTACATTTGCAGGGGGGGAAAAGGCTGGAAATGAGGGACCCCACAGCCTCCAGCTGGTCCAGAGAAATCAGGAGCAGTGGGGTTTTTTGGGTGTGTTTTTGTAAGCCCTGCACTGCAAGCCTTCTCTGGTGAGCACTGCCAGAGGTGTGCCTTCTCTGGAAGCTGGGCCTGGCACTTCAACACAGAGCCAGCTCACTGGGCTCATTGATGGCTTGTGTAGAGCTGGTTTATGGCAGATTATTTTTAAAACAAGCTAAGCTGGGAGGGTGACCTCAGTTTGGCACAGGGATACTCCAGGTAGGGCAAAAATAGCCCTACTCAGCTCCGAGCATCCTTCCCGCTCATTGGCAGGCACCTTTCTGGAACAGCCCAGCTGCCTGGGAGATGAGAAATGCCCTTTGCAGGGAGCAGCTTCCCAGATGGCAGTGCTGTGGATCCCAGGGAGGCAGGCTGTCATGCAAGCTGAGGCACTGTGGGCACGCACACACACACACACACACACACACACACACACACACACGTGCACAGACACGCGTGTGCAGCCGGCCCTGCCCCAGAGCTGCCGCTCACCAGGGAGGACGAAGGGAAGGGGAATTTCAGTCTAGTGTGTGAGAAATGGAGATTTGGGGGAAACTGAGGAGCCTTCGTTCTGTGTGGAGGGATCTGGAGCACGAGCAGGATGCAGCGGATTTTTGCAGGATTACGTGTGTGAACGGTGAATGTTCTGCCTTGCTGAGCGCACACATGGAGGTGGATGTGGGGACTGTGGGGTAAATCCTTCCCCCTTAGTCTGACCCTCCTCTTCCTCGGGGACTCACCACGCTCACTGAAATTTGAAATGCTCTGAGGGCCTTGATGGCAGGTGCAGGCAAGGTCGTGGGTTTAGGCAGGAGGTTGGAACACACATCCCTGTACCTCCCATTCCTCTCCTACACCTCCCCCTGCTCCTCTCTGACCACCCCCTCTCTGCCAGGCCCCTGGAACCAAACCCTGCTAGCACCGTGCAATTCCTGCTAGAACAAATTGTTGCTGGCATTGTGGGTTATTTAAATCCACATATTATCTCTTCCTCTGTATTACATTAGCTTCCTCCCAAACCTTCGCCATCTGTTCCACCCTCGGTTATGAATGTGAGAAAACCGAACATGCTGCTCCACAGCTACAGCACTTCACAAGTATGATGTGCATCCTAATGGCTTTTCCATGCGCTCTTCCACTCAGGCTGTGCCCCTTCCTTAGTGCCCAGGACTCCCTGGGAATAGCCAGTGATGTTGTGCTAGTGGCTATTTGCCTCCAGTGCTGTGAGGGAGGTTTATGTGCGAGGTGGAAGTCTCGACAGCGTGTCTGACACGGTGTGGGTGGAGAGAGACCCCAGGACTGTTTGTGCCAGAGATCTCCTGAAGATCGTGTGGCTCTCGGTGAGGAGAAACTGTGGTTTCATCCCTCCTTTGTGATTCATGTCTCTCCCAGCTCCCTGCTGCCACGGGAGGTCATGTTGTCAAAGATGCTGCAGCATCTGCGAGTCCCACAGACTTCAACAGGGTTGGTGTCTGTGCAATTACTGCTGCTGCTCTTCCCCTGTGAGAGCCTGTCAGGCTCCTAATGCTGCCTGTCATGTCTCCAGTGCTTCCAGGCATCCACACAGGCAGGTAAGGACAGCCTGGACGGCTCAACACCCGCGGGTTTGCTCAGTGGGGTGTGCTCAGGGATGAATTCACTGGAGCTCTGTGTTTTCTGGGCTCAGGACGTGTCCTGCAGAGCAGACACCAGCACGCAGTGTGCTCAGCTCCCCTCGGAGCCGTGTGGGTGCTCCCGAGCCTGTGCCGAGCTCACAGGATGAACAGGAAGGCAGAAAGCTCAGGGCTGTGTGTGTGGGGGGGATTTATCCACAGCCACAGCACGGAAGCTGTGGCAGATCAGTAGTTTAGTCCTTCCTGCATCCTGGCTGCTCCTGGGCTGCAGATCCCACCTTTGGAGGTGCCAACACCTTGGCCATGTTGGCAGGGTGCTGGAGGAGCAGGGATGCTGTAGGTATGGCAACTGGAATCATCCCTTACACACCATCATGCCTCGAGCCCAAATTTTCAGCGTGACTGACAAATTCATTTCAGTTCCTTGACCCCAAAACACCCAAGCACCATCCTCTGCTCCCCTGACAGGGAGATTTAGATCCTTTCTTCTGCCAGAGCCTGAAATATCCCTGTCTGAGCATTACAGGTTTTCCACTTCTCCTGGGTTGGTCTGGGACATCCAGCCTGGGGCACCTCCAGCCCTGCCTTGTGTTTGGCACTGACTCGACAAGGGGCAATATGGGGCAGTGGCAGCTTCCCTACTGGCCCCATTAGACCCCCATGACCTCTTCTAGCAACGCCAAAGCAACAGGGAGAACAAGTGAGGAAGTTTCTCCATGATAAAACCAGGAATCATCAAAAACCAGGGTTGCCAAGAACCTGAAAACCACACAGCTCAGCCTCCTCCCAAGGAGGTTCAGCTCTGCCCAGGTTCCAACTGAGCTGCTGATGTCCAACCAGGTCTTAGACCCTCTCCTCCCCCCCATCCACCACAGTCTCCCCAGGCAATTAATTACAGCCCTCAACTCATTAGCGATGGCTAATGGCTCGCCCCTCCTCTAAGACTTGAATTTAAGCCCATTAATTCTGTTCACCGAGAACAGATTATTCCCTTCCACTTTGCAGCAGCTTTTATGTGTTTGAAGATCACTCTGTCTCCTCTCCTTTGGCCTGAACACCTCCTGCTCTTCCCAGCAGCCACTTAATGCCCGAAGTATCCTTAACCCTCCCAAAATGAGGAGCCCAGGATGGGATGTCTCACAAGGGTTGTCCTCCACACACTCCTGGACCACCATGAAGTTCTGTTGCCAGAACCAACAAAACAGGTTAAACCAAATGGAATCATCACCAATGCCTTGTCTACTCCTGCAGCTTTTCCATTGAATTCCCAGCAATAATGGATTTTTATCCAGGGGCTGGGCTGCAAAACAAACTCAAACTCGCTGCTCACATCCTCCAGTGAAAATCCTGCTGTTCCCACCACAGCAGTCTTCAGGGAAAACCTCACAGGATGGGAGACACGAGGAGGGGGGATCCAAGGCAAAACCCAACAATAATTCAGGTTTTTCAGTTTTCCTTCCCATCCCAGACCCACAACAGCACCAGGTTTCTCCACCAGATTTCCACACCCAGTTTCTCCTACTCACCGTACTGGATTTGAGCGCATCCCCACTGTCCTCTTCAGATTCTAGTGCAACAGGTAAAGATTTCTGTGGCGGGGAGAAGGTTAAGTCCCACCTTAGTAGCCGAGGTTCAGCTTTGTCCCCGAATCTCAGGTTTTCCAGTTTCTGCACCGTGGGCTCTGCAGAGGAAGCTGGCCTGAAATTCTCTTTGTTCTGGGACTTAGACCTCAGTCTCTGAACCCCGAAGCCCCGCTCTTCCCCACGGTGGTCGTCAGCCACGCTCCTGCAGCCTCCCCCTTTGCTGTAGTGTCTTTTTTGGGTGTGAATCTCTTGCATATAAGAATCCATCCTCATGAGGGGCTTCATCTCCATCTCGTAATTGCTCATCTTCTCCTCGTCCAGCTCAAGCAGTTTGGAGCTCCCTGAGCTGTGGTTGTGGGACCTGTGGTGGGAAGTCCATGAAACCGTGGCAGGGGAATCTGTCCACCTCTCTCTTTGCTTGTGGTTGGAGGCCGAGTGTTTGTGCCCTCCGCTCCGACCTCGGTAGTCTTCGGGGGCGGGGGCCGCCCCCAGCTGCCCAGCGCGCAGGGTCCCGCTTCTCACTCCGCGCGTCCCGCCGGCCTTCTCTTCGCTGCTCCAGCTGTTGGGTCGCAGGTAATCCCCGCCACGCCCCTCCAGCAACATCTGGATCTCCCCGCCCCTCTCTTCGTCCACCGAGACCTGCCTGGAGAAGTGGGCGCTCTTGTTCCTGCAGGAAGGGCCCAGGGGGGGCGTGGAGGAGGGGCTGGCAGGGAAGCTCTGCAGCGGGCTGTCGTCGGGGGTCAGGTCGGACGGGGTGGTCCCTTTGCGGTACAGCTCGGGGCTCTCCTGCTGGAGGGGGGTCCCGGTGGACAGGACCTCGATGTCATCGCTCGAGTTCTGGCGCTTCGGTCTCTGGCATTCGAGCCCTTTTTGTGCGGCCGTGAAAGGGGGAGGAGAGAGGGGGAGAGAAAGGCGACAGGGTTATTTCTATTCTGTGAGTGCCCGCCGGGGTTTTCATGTCGCAGAACAGCGTTGGATGGTTGGGAAGAGCAGGGTGGCATCGGGACAGCAGCACCTCAGCACAATAAACAGCTGCTGCCACTGGACCCAGAGAAAGGCACCGCTGGTTTGACACCAAACCCGCCCTCACATCACCCCCAGCACCCGCAGAGCCGCCCGGTGCGAGCGGCTGCAGCCGACACGGGAACGGTTCTGTAGCCCCAGGGATATGGGGAAGCCACTAATGATGCAAAGCTGCTGCTGGGGGTTAGTATGATTTTTTTTGGGATCCATCTGATCACTTTTTCTCATCAGTTCCCAGTCTGGAAGCATGAGAAGGGAAATGTGTGATGTGTCTGGTGGCAGCTCACAGTTTACCCTGCGCTCTGTGTGTGTGGTGGGTGCCACTGGGATCACCCCGTGGTCCTGGACATCCCATGAAACATTCCATGCCAACGGCTCTCACACCTCTCCTGGGTGGGAAACACCTTGGCTTTCTGTCAGGTGCAGAAGGGAAATCTCACCTCGAAGTTTTTCATAAAGAGACGGCCACATCTGGGCAGATGTGCAAGGGAAATCCCACAAACCTTTTATCCAAGAGCTTTCCTGCCCCACACAGACCAGGAGAACACGGACATTTCCCTCCTCAGCCCCTCTGGGTGTGCTGGAGATGACACAGGTGCCTGTGCCTCACATACATAGGCAGGACCACATACAACATAGACCATCCTCCTCACTCCATCCTGGTGATGTCTCTTCAGTCCCTTCAAACCCAGAGATTCCCCAGACAGTGTCTCTCCGGGCACAGGGACTTCTAAGGGACTGAACATCTTCTGTTGCTGAAGGAACACATCGCTCCTCCAGACAGTAATGAAAAAACTCCAACTTGTTAATCATTGATAAAACACTGAATTATTTCAAGGGGGTTCAAGCTAACAGTGGTTAATTCTCATTTTCCCCTCTCAAGTTGTTCCCAGCTAAAGCCATGCTAAATTACGGGAATAATTTGATAAATATATTAAGTGCCTAATGCCCCTGAAATGCGTCTAATTGCGATTGCCATGGCCAGGCAAGAAATGAGGCTCCAAAAGGAAGAGCTCAATTTCTTGCCGTCATTTAAAAATAAATGCTTAGAAATGCCTGCTCTGATCTTTCCACTTCTGTTGAGGAATTTTCTCTCTCACGTCTATTTGGGGAGCTGCTGGTGCTGGTGCCTTCACCCAGAGCCATTCCCAAGTCCCACCATGTCAGGACTGGGATACGTGTGGGGCACATGGGAGTGCGAGGCTGGATGTCCCCATCAGAACTCTTACAGGGGAGGTGAATAGAAACAAGCTTGGAAATCTCCTACTGAAGCAATTTACAGGAAATTATTTCCTAATGACTCAATTTTTGGGGACAAGACTCAGACAGTTCAGCCTTAGTTTGTTCCCTGTGTCCCTGTTTGTCTGTGGGAGACTGAATTTCCTGGGATTTATCCAAGGCTGCTGAGGAATCCTGGTGGGAAATTGTTGTGAAGGACAAAGGTGGAGCTCACCCCCTCTGCTTTCATGCAGAAGAAATGTCCCTGGGACAAAATACAAACTGATTTTGTTGTTCAGACATTCCCCTTTCGGCCACTCTCCGATACCACAAATAGGAAACGGAGGCACGGAGGGAATAAATGGCTTTGGATGAGAAGGCTGGAAAGCCATCTCTTGGAATGGGCTCACCACAGACTTCGGGTGTCCCTGTTTGTCTCAGGAATCTTCCACAATTCAGGTCTCCAGGGCCTTTGCTGGAGTTCCAGGCACTTGAAAGCTTCCCACCAGCTCCAAGAACCCCAAAGCTGATCCTCAGCAGCACAACCAGCGATGGCCTTGCTACACCCACCACTCCTGCACCTTCTCTGATCCCCAGAGCCCCACAACAGGGGCAAGAAAGCCCAGTGATGCTCCAGCATCCTCACCCTGGAGCCCCACATCATGTTATTAAGCCCTACCTCATCCTAAATGTGCCCCTACCCACACCTGCAAGGAGCTGATCTAACTCTGCCTCTCCATGGGTTGATTCCCTGAGTTCTGCAGCCCCTGGCTGGGGCTCTGGGAGGAGCAGGGATGAGGTGCTGCCCCCCAGCCCTGGAGCTCACAGGGATCCAGGCATTTCCTCCCTCAGGAATCCGGCAGATGCACCGGTGCCGTCCTGCCGGCTTTTGACACCCAAGGATGTGCAACAATTATTCTGAGCTAAAATTAGTCGTGGAGCACGTGATGTTCCTGGAAGAACGGCTGTGAGAGCGCGAAGGAGGGTGCGGAGCACCGACTGTGGATTTCCAGCAGGATTGAGGCAGCTGTGCCCAGCCCAGGAGGCTTCAAAGCCAAACCTGTGCCCCCGGAGCACCCACGTTTGGGATTTGGGAGCGGTGCTGAGCTCCTGCCTCTGATACTGCTGTGCTGCTGTCACCCTGGGGGACTTGCTTCAGCAGCACCCATGGACTGACCCTGCCGCGTCCAGGAACCAAGGAGGAACAACCACGGGGAGAGTGATGGGGTGGGAGAGATCCCCGTGGCTGATGGAGATGGAAAACCACAGGGGACAGGATGCAGGACACTGAGCAGGGATATTTTAATTTTTCCCAGGTAAACACCTTTACCTCAGGCCTAAAGGCGTTGCTGGAGCCTGTGCCTGCAGGTCTGGAGTCTGTTCTGTGGGAATGACCAGGGCAGGATGGCGGTGGACATGAACCCCACTCTGAGTATCCCCCAGCCCTCAAAAAACCCTGTGGGGTGGGGGCACCCAGCCCCCAAAAAACCCTGTGGGGTGGGGACACCCAGCCCCCAAAAAACCCTGTGGGGTGGGGACACCCAGCACCCACAGCGCTCGCTGGGTAAGGTGGGTGGTACCCAGCACCCACCACACTGCAAGGAGCACATCCAGCACCCACGATGCTGTGCCAGGAGGGTACATCCAGCACCCATGGTGTGGGTGGCACAGCACCCACCACAGTGTGCACAGGGACCTGCAACACCCTGGAAGGGATTCAATCCCAGCACCCACAGTGCTGTGCAAGGGGGGCACATCCAGCACCCGTGACAGTGAGCAAGGGGAGCACCCAGAGCACCCACGATGCTGAACGAGGAGGGCATATCCAGCACTTTAATCCTGTGCAGGGGGGGCACATCCAGCACCCAAAATAAGGGGGGCACACAGAGTACCCATGGCACTGAGCAAGGTGGGCACATCCAGCACCCACGATCCTGTGCAAGGTGGGCACTCAGAGCCCCTGCAGTGCTGTGCTGGGTGGTGGCAGCTCCTCCACCCCTGTTCATCCACTCCCCCCGGGCCGTTTGCAGCCTGAGGTTCCGGAGATCGTGGGGTGTCACAACCACTCCCACCTATTATGTGCCTGAGTCGCTCGGCAGGCGCTTCCAGGTTTCTCGACACATCTCGGATGGTGTGTTTGTTTTTTAATGTGCTCTAAGTGGAACTGCCTCCTTTCCCCTCCCCTCACTCACTCCCAACCCACCCAGGCGGGAGCACCAGCCACACGAACCCCGGCACAAGTCAAGCACCGTGTCCCCGTCTGGAGAGGTAGTAAAAAATGTATTATCTAAAAATATCTTTCCAAGAGGTGATTTAAAACAGCAAAGTCTCTTGGCAAGAGGAAATGGAGATGAGGAATATCTCAGGGCCGAAGGAGCCCCTGGGACCACACAGACCTGCGAGAAAGCTCAGATCTCTGATGTACAAATTGCACCTCGGCAGGAGAGATGTGTGTGTGTGGGGGGGGTGTTGAACCTTCTTCAGCGAGCACAGACCTGCGTGGGGCTCTGGTGCTCTGCTGGGGGGTTGCTCCACCATCCCAAAATGCCCATGGATGTCTCCTGGATGGGGATCTGCCCCAGCTCAGGCAGGCCCATGTTGGGAGCCAGCCCTCAAAGCCCATCTGGCTCATCCTGCTGAGCCATGGGATGCCCCGGGCTGCCCCCTCAGCCTCTGTGCCACGGTTAAGTGAGGACTGGGACATGGGCAGGCTGGGCCAAAAGATCCAATGATCCCTTTTCTCCATCCTCAGGGAATGTGAGTCACTGGCACCAGCCCCTGGAGCAATTAAGCTGAGTGAGTAATCTTCAGTTAAAGAGCTGGGAGGGGGAGACAATAATGACAGATGCCTCCTAATGAGGGCTTGGTGCAGGAAAACTTTTGAATAAACCCAGTCCCATATATTAATTATTGTGCTAATTACTGCTGTGGGGACTTGGAGCTTTCCTGCAGACCCCTGACCGACCACAGCTTCGCTTCAGCTCCCTCCTCCCTGAGCCTTTGCTGGGCCTGAACCTCTTGTCAATGAGCACAAATCTGGACAAACTGCGAAGGAATGTTGAGGAAGGTGGAAGGAAAGCAGGGTTTGCTACCAGGCCAAGCTCAAACATGGATTTTCCCAACACCTTGAAAGACATGACTGATTTGCACAGCCAAGGGAAGGATCAGGTCTTAGAGTGTGCCGGTTCAGGCATTCCAAAGAAATCATGAACCACACAAGCCCTGGGTGTAAAATCAGTGGTGACCTCTGGGACCATCTGCGTTTGCATTTTCCACCCAGAGCCCTTGCCATTTTTTTCTGTGCAACCGTCACGGACAATGGGATGTGTTTTGGTGTGAAAAGAGGAGACAAAAAAGCCCTGAACAAGGTGGAAGTGTGGAAGATTGAAAGCCTTGAGCCAAATCCCCTGAAAACTGGTGTTCCTGGGAGGTTTCCCGCCCCAAGAATCCTGGCGAGGGCTGGGAGCTGCGGGCACAGACTGAGCTTCTGCTCAGGGCTCACTTTTGGGGGGGTTGGATCTCTGCAGGGCTCGGAACTGACCGTTTTCCCTGTGCTGGAAGGAAGGCGAGAACTCTTTGGCAGTGATCCTGGCGATCCGCGCTTCCTCCTGAGCTTTCTGCGCCGCTGTCACAGCCGCCTCTGCCTTGGCCCTGGAGTGAGAGGTCCTGCAAGGCAACAGGAGACACAAGGACCACGTTAGGCAGCTCCTCCCTGCATGGACAACCCCAAATTGCCCCCACAGAACCCCTTTGCTCTGAAACCCTTTGGCTGCGACAGGGGAGCTGTCATGGGGAGCTTGGGGCTCGCTGAGGAACAAGGGATGTTACAGCAACAACACGTTCATGAGCTGCTTCCCGGCCTGGAAATCAATGTGGAAACAGGAGCAGGATGCTTTGTTCCCCCAGGGATGCATCACCCTGGAGCAGGTTGGTCCCCTGCATCCCACATCCCTCCGTGGGGGATCCCAGCCCAGCAGCCTCTCTGTGCATCTCCCACAAGCCTCTGGAGTTGAAGTGCTGAATTTAAAGCTGGTTTGGTTTTTTTTTTTAACCAAAACGATTTGCTTTGGGATGAAAAGAGGAAGATTTCCATCCCCACCCCCATGTTTTGCGTAAAATGCTGGATGTAAATAAATACTGGGAGCAGAGGTTGGAGCGGGGGTTTGGCACTGGTACCACCTCCACAACCCCTCAACACATCTTTCTGAGGGCATTTTTTTCCCTCTGGATGAAAAACTGTCCCCTTCACTCACCAATGATTCCCCAAATGCTCGTGTTTGATGACATTTCATCCCATCACTCCGGATTTACACCCTCACACAGCCTCTCTAAGAGCATCCTCCGGAGGCTGCTTTGTCCCTTCCCCTTTTCCGAGCTATCCAGGCACTTTTAAAAATTCCTGTTCCCACCCCGGTGCAGGCAGCACTATAAATAGCTCAGCTGATTTCTTTTCCCTCCAAAATCAGGCCCTCCATCTCCTTTAATCATTTTTTTTTTCTGCTGCTCTCTGAATTCCCTCTAATTTCCCGACATCTGTGCGGGGAGGAGTGCCATTCCTGACAGGCTCCTAGAAATGGAAAACAGGGCCAGGAATGTGCCTGGCATTGCATCGTGTGGCACAGACCAGGGCTATGAACCAGGGGGGGTGTGACTGTGTGCTGTCACCTCCCTGAGCCTGGAGGGACGCCTGGTCCCTGCTCCCGGTGCCGTCACTCGTGTTCCGGCGCTGACACTTTCCAAGTGTCCCTGCCTTAACAAGGGCTTTATTTACATCAATGGGCTGCTTTGGAGTAGCCCTGGAAGTGGATCCAACCCGTTTTCCACAGCTGTTGAAGGTGGTGGAGGGGCTGTGGTGATGCTGTTGCAGGTCCCACAGGTCCCCTGTGAACAGTGCAACCGAAAATTGGGTTGAAATGGTTTTCTACCCACCTCGAGTCCAGTGCTCTCTCTGCTCAACACTCGTGCAGGGTTGGGGGAGTGGACAAACATGTTACAGCCCATTCCCTGACAGCTATCCCAGTTCTCTCTTTTAGGAGGAGCAGGGATGCTCCAAGCAGGAGCTGAAGCAAATTGCTAGGAGAGGAGGTGCAAACTGCTCCTGTTTTTCATAGAATCATGGAATGGTTTGGGTTGGAAGGGACCTTAAAAATTATCCAGTTCCACTCCCTACCATGGGCAGGGGCACCTTCCACTAGACCAGATTGCTCCAAGCCTCATCCAACCTGGCCTTGGACACTTCCAGGGATGGGGCAGCCACAGCTTCTCTGGGCAACCTGTGCCAGGGCCTCACCACCCTCATGGGGAAGGATTTCTTCCCAATATCCCATCCAACCCTGCCCTCTGGCAGTGGGAAGCCATTCCCCCTTGACCTGTCACTGTAGGTCCTTGCCCAAAGTCCCTCTCCAGGTCTCTTGTAGGCCACATTTTTGGCACAACGTGGTCTGTGGGAAAGGCTGGGACATCAGACCCACTGATTAAACCCCCCCAGTGCCAAGGATGGGGCCACCTGAGGCTTGAAAAAACTGACACCGAGGTTGTTAAACATCTGACATCTTCCAGGAGAGCCCCCCAGAGATGTGGATCCAAGGATCCTTCATCCATCTATCCCTTTACTGCCTCCTGGACTGAAAACTGGGGATATGCCTGTCCCTCCCATCCTGCAGCACATTCCTGGAGCAGGCTGCAGGTCCCTGCTGGCCTGGTACAAAGGATTAATAACGTCTGAGAGTGTCTGGACCGAACTCAGCAGGCAGGATTACACTCTGCCTCCCAAAACTCTTCCCTGGAGAGGCAACTGGAGGCACTTATCTGTCACTGCCTGCCAGAGAAGGAGGTTGGAAGCGCTGAACAGCAGCTTATGCCACCTCCAAGGGTCATGGGGACACATGGAGGTGTCTGCAGAGGGGGAGGAGCCCACATGGAGCCATCACCCAATTCTGGGACTGTGTGATCACCCAAGCTCTGCTCCTCTCTCCAGGATTTATCATCTCCCCCCTTTAGAGAATTCCAGAATCAGTGAGGTTGGAAAAGCCCTCCAAGACCATCGAGCCCAACCTATGCTCAACCCCCACCTTGTCACCCAGCCCAGAGCACTGAGTGTCACGCCCAGTCATTCCTTGGACACCTCCAGGGGTGGGGACTCCACCACCTCCCTGGGCAGCCCCTTCCAGTGCCTGACCACCCTTTCCATGCAGAAATTCCTCCTGATGTCCCACCTAAATGGGTTAAAATCACCACCCCTGGAGGGACGGATGCATCTGCATTCCTGGAAAACTCACTCCAGTGACCCGGGCCAGTTCATCCCACAGTCAGCCCACGAAGAGCAGCAAACTTTTAAAAGCTGAAACTCGAGGCTTTGGCTCAGAGAGGGTTAAAAATCAATCCCATTAATTAAGCCATCTCCGATCCCAAATACCCTGGATTCCCCCAAAGCGGATGGAAAGCGCAGCTTAATTGTTTGTAAAGCTCCCTAAGACGCTTGGAGGGGGAGGGGGAGGAGGCGCCGCTGGAGTGAAAAGCAGAATTATGGTGATCTATATGTTGTATAATAAAATACATCAGTATTCCCAAATAAATGCAAGTAATCCAGTTAGTGCTCGCATGACTTTGTCACATCCCAAATTTAACAGCTGTCTCCTCTACACGTTCCTGCTGCTCGTGGCGGCTGCTAAATCTTAATTCCCAGTTAATTGCCCGAGTTTATTTCCTTGCAAAGCGGGTTTTTCTCCACGACACATGGACAGGACCCGATCTGATCACTATTCTTCTCCTGCCCTAAGTGCTGCCGTGGATTTTTGCTGGAAACCACAGTCAAAATAAGGCTGGATCCTTCCCTATGAATCATAGAATCGCGGAATGGTTTGGGTTGGAAGGGACCTTAAAGATCATCTCGTTCCGGTGGGCTCATGATGGGATGAAGGAAAGAGTGATGCAAGAGGAGCTGTTTAATTCCTCCCACCTCCGAGCTTCCTCAGCCTCCTCCTCCAGCTGGGATGAATCCAGCAACCTGGCCTAGTGGAAAGTGTCCCTGCCCATTGCAGGGAGTAGAGCAAGATGAGTTTTAATGTCCCTTCCAACCCAAGCCATTCCATGATTCCAGGGTTTTAGTGCACTTTGCTATCCAAGGTGAACTGGGAGATGGTATTTCAGCAAGGACAGGGCTGGGAAGAGCCAGAGGAGCGATGGCCAGGACGGTTTGTGACTTTTCAGTCCCAAGGGTCCAGTTTGGGTCAGGGCAGAGAGTCCACGCTGGGACTGGCTTGGAATATTTTATTTATTATTTTTTTGCCAAGCTGACTCACTCTTCTTGGAGGATGAGTGGGCAAGTGGTCAAACTGGCAAGAGGAGCTGGCAGGAGGCAGGAAAAATCCCAACCAACCAGATTTCTGTAAATCTTCGCAGATCTCTTGTGATTTGGCCAGAGCCGACAAGGGAAGGGATAATACCTGTGCCTGGTTCCTAATGCCAAGTTTATCAGCTCCAGCTAATCTATAAGAAGCTGGAATCAACTGATTTGCAAGGAAGAACTTGGCTTTTTAGGAATTCCAGCAGCGACTCTGGACTGGCTTTTTTTGAGAGAGGAGTCAATGCAAGGCCTTTGTTGCAAACCTGAGGCTGGGGGCTGGTTTAGCCAAAAAGGGGGGAGCTCTCAGCAAAATCCTGATGAATTCAGGAAGGAAGGAAGCAAAATTGGAACCAGGTGAGGCTTAAGAGGTGTTTTGGTTAATGGAATTCTTTGGCAGGAGAACAAGTGGGACAAACTGCTTAAAAATTAGGCTGGAAATTAGAGCAAGTTTACAGAACCCCAGAAACATTTCCGAGCTGTAAATGGGACACCTGGAATTTCTGGGATGGCACCTGGAGTCACAAGAAACCTGGTTCACTACTGAGTCTCTCTCCATCCATTGTTTGAGTGCAGTGATAGTGCAAAGGGGGAGCTGGATCCAGGCAAGGGTTTTGCCATCCTTATTCCTATTTTTCTTGCATTTCTGTATGAAAAACACCTTTTTTACTCCTCAGTAAAAAACAGCAAACTCATGTTTAGGGTCAAAGGGAGCTCTGGGTTGGCTTAAATGTTTAAATGTTAAAAAGCATCATTTGGACAAGATTTCTGCAAAAGAAAATTCCTGAAATTCACATGGCAGCTCTTGCCAAGGGATTTCTGTTCTTTTCCAAGCAAACTCCTCACTTCCCTGATGCCCCCCTGAACTCGAAGCCTGGCCGAGGGATCCCCTCCTCAGTGGGATTGAGGCTTGACAGGAAAGTATGAAATTCCTGCTTTATTGTCAGGACCCTCTGCAGGGATGGAGACCCCCCAGCCCTCCTCCATCCCACACCCAGAGCTGATGGAAACCTCTCCTGAGCTCTCCAGCTCCTCAACAGGATCATACATGAGGTTGCAACAAGTCCTAAACACTTTGCACCACGTAAAAGGACCCCGTGGTCCCTGTTTTCATGGAAAACTTGCAAATCACTGAAGGCTTCACTGCGAGCACTGAAGGCTTGTAGCATCACAAGTGGTGAGGATGGAGTTAATCTGCCAGTGAGCTCATCCCTGGCCATAATGAACAGCCTGAAGTTTTCCTAAGGGGCCAACCTGGCTCCATTGGATTCACTTTGTCTGCAGGTCAATATGTAATCAGGCAGCTTTTGGGTTGATGTGTTTTTTTTTTTGGTTTATGTGTTGGTGGTTTTTTTTTTTTTTTTTTTTTTTTTTTTTTTTTTTTTTTTTTTTTTTTTTTTTTTTTTTTTTTTTTTTTTTTTTTTTTTTTTTTTTTTTTTTTTTTTTTTTTAATGCATCTTTATCTTCCTACAGGAGGAATGTTTCCTCCTTCCATTACAGAGCTTCATGTATTTTTCAAATGGCAAAATTCAATTAAAACACACACCAGCTGCGAGAGAATACTTCAGGAAAAATTCAGAGAGAGCATTTGCAGGCTCTGCCATCCGACCCCAGCTCTTGAAAAGCAGCGGGGGCTCAGGGAAAGCCTCGGGATGCACCTTGTTTGGGGAGGGATGGCTGGATGAAACAAGGAAAAGGAGTTTTACAGTCCCACCTCCCCCGTGTGTAAAAGCCAGGCTGGTATAAGCGCGAGTCCCTCCCCTGTGTTGATTCCCCAGGGGTTGTTTTCCACTCCCTCTGGCACAGCAGAGCAGGATCTGGCCCTAATTGCATCCAGCAGAGATGCACCAAGAAACACAAAGCACAAGTCCCCAAGTGATCGATGCCCGGTAACCAAACCCCAGAGCTTTGGGAGATGGGAATGCTGATGCAACCCTCTCCCGAGGCTATCCAATCGCTCCAGGATGGCAAAAGAGAGGCGTTCCCAGCTCCCGGCCCTGCCAGCGTGGGATTGATCTCTCTGCAACAGCACCAGGAGGCTCTGCCTGCTCCGGGCAGCATCTCCATCCCTGCCTGCGAGGAAGGGAGGCTTGGCTGGTCTTCATGCTCTCCTAGATGGGACAAATTGGGACTGAATTATTAATAGGCACTGCAGACTGTCTGGCTTTACCTCTGCGGGAGCAACCCTGATTTAGGGCAGAGCTGGGGAGAGCTGCAGTGTCCATCCCGCCTCCCTTTCCCCCTCCACGGGCTTCTCCGGGCACACATCCCACATCCAACACCTCTCTAGCCCCAGATCCCAGAGCAATAACCTGCCGGGGAGGGTCGGGGTAGGCACGACCCAGGGCCAGGCTCTGTCTAGACAATGCCTTCAGGGAATGGGGAGATGGCAGCAATTAACAACCTGTTTGTTATTTTCCCTATCTGGCCTTTATTGCCCTGATAAAACCCGCTCTTAATTCCGGCTTGGCTCTTTTCACAGCTCTCCCGGCTCGTTGTTATTGCACCAGGCTCGCCCTGAGTGATTTGTGAAGGCAGTAATACTGTGCTGGTACTCAGGGGGTGGAATATTAGACACACCAATTAGCTATCTGTGCATAAATTCCCATTTACCTGCTTACCACAGGCATATTTCCCTGCCTGCTCCCTCTGTCTGCTTTTTCCTCCACACCCCCCTTCCCCCCATCTCTGGAATTCTTAATCAAGGGAAAAAAGCTGCTTAATGTGACCTCTGACATGACGTAATGCAGCCAAAACCGTCTGCTCTGGCTCTTTGCAGCCAGACACAAAGCAGGTGCTGCGCATAGCAAAGAGAAAGCCTGGCTTCCCAACACCCGCTGCCAGGCTTCCCAGATCCACTGGGAGATTTTGGGATGGCAGGATGGATCATTTCTGCCTGGGCTCTGTGCACCTGAGCACAAGGAGGAGTAGCAGGAAACTCCCATCAGTGGGACAGCAAGAGGGAAGGGCTGGGAAGGGCTGGGATGGCATGGGACAGAGGGAGTGGGGATTGCAGGCTTGGAAAAAATGGCTCTGAAAGTCACATTTCAAGAGAATTAGAGAAAAAAAAAAATGGAACTCTTTAATCCCCCCAAAACCCCTCAGTGTGTTTGTTGCTGCCCAAGAAAGCAAAACACAGCGAAACACGGAAAATGTTGTGGTCAAAAGCCCAAATCCAACTTTCCCTGTGGTTTTACACTGGGAAATGTCACATTAAGGGGGGGGAAACCATTCCCAAGCCAGCTGGGAGACCTTGTGGAGAGCAGGTGCCTGTGGCCCAGCTGGGGCATGGAATGCATGAGGTCTCCCAAATTCATGGAAACGGGGTTGGAGCCAGTTCCCATTTAGCTCCAGGCAGCTGTGCCAGATCCTTCCCTACCTTTAAATTTTTGGAGCTTACAAATGGAGAGTGAATTCACTGAGGTGTCATTTGCCATTTTGTACTGAAATTCCATTTTTAAATCCAAGTAAGGGAAAAAAAAAATATATCCCAGGCTGTGTCCTTGTGTCCTGTGCCTTGCCTTGAAGATAAAATGAGTTTTGTTGGAGAACTGAATTCATGATATGTAAAGGTGCAAAGTCTTGGTGAGCTGCAGTAGAAGGATGGGTCATATCCCCAAAATTCTGGGAGGAGCAACTCAAACCACATCCCTAAGCTGGGTCCTCTCCACCATGGTCCTCTCCAGCTCACCTTATTCCCACCATCCCAAACCATTCACGGGGCTTCTCGGATTTGTTTATTTTATTCCTCTTTTTGCTAAACAGAAAATCCCAGCCCTGGCACAAGAAAATCAAACTCCTTCAACTTCAAAGGGCTGAGCCAGGTGAAGCTGGTACTCAGAGGCACATCTGCCACCATCAGCCAGGATGCTCCCAGCATTTCTCTGGCCAAGGGACACGTGGAATAAGCAGGGCCAGGCAGACTCTGCATTTCCCTCATGGTGGGTTTTCCTTCCTTTTAACTTCTTGCCCCCCAGCAAGGACAAAGCTGATGGAGATGATGCACAGGCTGCCCTGAGATGTTATTCACAGCTCACAAGATAATTAACATCTGGAGAGGGAGCCTCATCCCCTGCCATCTGTCACTTGGAATGAAGCTCAGGAGGAGGCAGGTGAGCGACGCGGCCGGGCAGTACCTGCACATCCCGGTGTTCCAGCGCCTGCCAGCCCAGACTGGGATTTGCCTTGGGAAAGGATGGCTTTGATGCCACTGTCCCACCTGACTGATCAAGGTTTGGCCTCTCTCCAGACTTTGCCAGACACAGGCAGTGGTGGGACAGGGAACTGCCCTCAGGCTACAGCTGAGCTCCAGGCGGTCCCCTCTCCCAAATCCAACACGGAGGCAAGAGCAAACTCCAGCTCCAGAGGTGGATTTTCCCCTTTCTTTATAAACTGGGGAAGGCATGAGATAACTGCAGCAATGTGAGCTTTGTTATCTACTGGAAAGTGATGCAAAACTATGAGATCCTACTTGGAGCAGGATTTGGGAAGAGCCAGATTCAAGGAAGGAGAGGAAGGAGCAGGGAGGATGTTTCTTGCTTTCTAGCTGTGGTGCTTTGGATAGGGCAGGTTTCCGTGATCTTACTGGATAATTGTCATGGACATAGTGGAAAATGTACCTGGTGGAAATGGGAAAGGCTGAGTCCCCCTCTCCATCCCCTGCCAGCCCTCCACACTCACATCCCAAAGGCACAGCAAACGCTCCTCTAACCCTGGGCAAAAATAGCGCATTACAAACGAGCCTGCCACTGCCAGGCAGGAGGCAAAACAGGTTGGAATGAATTCCCTAACAACCCTTGGAAAAAAAAAAAAAGGAAGTAAAAAAGAAAAAAAATAAAAGAAAAAGCAAAGAGAAGGCACAAAATCTCTGAGCAAGCTGGGCAGCAGCACCGGCTCATCCGCACACTGCAGATCTCTCCTGGCTGTGTTTAAAAGCAGGAATAGGAGAGCAGAAAATCCCGACACCGATGCCGCAGTCGGGTGGAGATTTTGGAATGCACAACAGGCCAAGCTGGAGCTCCCCGAGCAGTCGTAACTCAGCCTGCCTGGACATGTGGAGAGCTGGCTTTGGCTGCACATGCTGCTGACTGGAATGGCTTCAGGCTGGATCCTGCATTCCGGCTGCGTCCTGTCTCCGGGCAAAGCCGGATCCAATGGTGGCCCCAGCAAAACCCTCAGGAGCCCATCACTGCTGCTCTGGCCAGGGAAAGGCCAGGTTTTGGTGGTGGGTCTGGAGAGGTGGGTTGGTGGGACATCATCCATCTGCATGGATTCATGGAGGAGAGGAGGGTGGAGACATGGTCATGACCTGCCCATGGCAGGGGGGTTGGAACTAGACAGGCTTTAAGGTCCTTTCCAACCCAAACCACGCCATGATTCCATGACTACCCCCAGTCCAGCCACAAATTTGAAGGAAACATTGTGGGATGCTTGAAGACCATCAGAAAATGCCTGACTGGTGTGGACACTGGGTACCTCCTCCTGCCATGGCCTGCCCCAGGCTGCAGGTCAAAAGGTGGAGGATTTGGGGGACCATCAGCATCCCTCAGCATCCCAGCCTAGCCTCCATCACCAGATAACTCTCCATAACACTCCATTCTCCCTGTTTCTCATGCTGCCCTCCTCGCTGGGCCGATGCCACCATCGGGGTGGAGCTGGGGGTGGAAACCTCAATGTCAAGTGCAGCACAGGGAGAGAAAACCAGGCCACGGGTGAAGGGAGCCTTGGGAGCCCCTGCTCTGCCTCCAGGGAATCTCCCAAATCCCTTCGAGGAGCCACCAGCACACCCCAGCCCCTTGGGAATCATCAGAGACTCTTTCCTATAACCAAGGGAAAAGTGCTCAGAACAAGGGAATTTGAGGAGTTCAGGCAAAAAACTCCAGGTGAGGGAGGTGCCGACAGCAAAGCAAAGCTGGTCTGTCCATTGAATTGCAGTTTTGACACCTAAAAAGAAGGAGTTAAACCAAATTCCAACGCAAACCACAACAGAACTGCAAGGAAAAGTCTTTTTTCCTTTCCTGACCCTTCACCTCCTTCGTGTTTTGGCTGAAACCCTTTGGCAGCTTCACAAGTTTTGGTCACCTCAAGCAAAACAGACATTTGGCAAATGAACTTTCCAGGCAATTTTTTTTCCCCTCCCCTGCTGTTGGAGCCACAAAAGCCCCAAAGAGGCAGCGAAACGCTGAGCTCATGGTCCTCCCTTTCCCCTGGTGACGGGCTGATGGAGAGGGAGGATCCGTGACCTTCCTCTGTCCATGCGATGTTTCAGCCAGCCAACACCCACTAGCAAAACCCACCCTGGTTCTGAGCAAACGGCATAAAAACCTCACCCAAAATCAACCAAAACCTCCTTTAACTGAAGTCAAGATTTTAGTTCCAGCACAGCCTGGGCTTGGGCCAAGCCAAGGAGCTGAAATGGCCTCGGGAGCAGTGACAATGCTCTCCAGCTGTCGGAGCAGAGGTGGTTGATATCCAGCTTCACCACCCCGGGAGTTTTCGGACGCTCCAGCCCTGTGGGGTAGGGGACAGGACTCTTTTTTCCTAGGTGATGTAACAGAGGTCTAAGGGATGTGTTTAAACAGTCTGGTACTCCAAAAACCCTCTGTATTTTTACACTGGAAAACTGTATTTTGATCACCAGGGCCCTAAGAGATGCTTGGACAGCAAATACATCCATGTGTTGCTGGGAGGGGGCCCATTTCCTGCCTGGAGGAGATGCTGATGATGGGCACCAATCTGCACCTCTTGCTGCCTTCAGCCTCTCCAGGATGGACCTGGTGATGACAGGGAAGCTTTTCCTTGCTGCTAGGGACAACCAGCCCCAAAGTGGTTGGAGACAGACGTGTGTGGGGCACGGCAGCGTCATCTCCATCCCCCATTGCCACGTCCAGTCCCACACGTGCTCACCAGCAACCCCCAGAAACGATGAGAAAACATGAACAATGAGTGTTTGGTGACATTTTTTCTCATTTTAAGCACTGCCTGGGGCACCAATCAGGCAACCTCCCACACCTCCTGCAGCCCTGGTGGGAGCAGACACGAGGGAGAGGGGCTGGAGGTGCCTCCAGGGCTGTGTCACCCTTCTGTAGCACAAGTGTTGGCCACAGCCTTGATGTCTGGGGGGATGGGGGGGGGGAATAATAAATCAACCCAGTTGCCACAGCAATGAGGATGTCCTGTCTGCCTAAACTTCAGAGCCCACCCAGGAGGAGCTGCCTCCTTCATCCCAGCTGCCTCTGTGGGTTTCTCCTCAGTTTTTTTGAGTGCACAGGAGCCCCAAGGTCAGCTGCACCCCCAAATATCCCACTGCTCGTGAGGCTTCTCAACCTGTGCCTGAGCTATTGGGCCCCTGTTCAGCTCTGTTTTGGTCCTCAGCTGGTGGCTCATCCCAGTGCACCCCAAGCATCCTGTGGAATGCCTTGGATGGGATGTGGCTGCACAGGACCTGCTGGGGCAGTGGGTGTCCTGTCAGGCCCCCAAACACCGACATGCCCTGAGGCCCTGGGTTTGCAGGTCTGAGCTGCCTCCAAGGCAAAGCCCGTGAAAATTTCCACTTAGGCAGCCAGCAGCACAACAGGGGAAGGGACTGGGAGGCTGGCTCTGCCAGGAGAGAATCTGGGCTTTTAATTATTTATGCTTCACCTCTGTGCTATGGGGATAAGAGACAGATCCGACAGAGACACAGCCAGGTAACGGAGAGGAGGTGCAGCCTGGCTCTCCAGAGGGGCCATTTACACAATTCAGGTGAGTCCAAGGTCCCTGCCCGAGTCTTGCCCCACAGCTCTTCCTTTGGAAGAGTGCTTTATCCCTGGCTCTCCTGGGAGACAGTGGCCGACTATCCCTGCCACCACTTCCCTGGAGGATTCACGCCCTGGACTGAAGGGTTGGGAAGATCTGTCACCTCCCACAGCTGCTTGAAGGTCCCCAGGGATTTTCTTATGTTGGATGGGACCAGCTGCCCAGCTGTCTCTGGGGTGACTGTGGGACAGTGTGACCACTGTGTCTAGATTTGAGCCCCCAAACCTATTTCTTTTCTATAAGGGAGTACAACCCTGAGGAACTGCTGGCTCAGGGTAGATCATGGAGTTCACAAACATCATGGCAGGGTGTCCACTGCCCCAGCCTTGCCTGAGTTCCCCATCTCCTGCAGCTTTTCTTTTGGGGACAGATGCCAGAACTGCTTTAATCGAGCAGAATGAGCTCAGCAAAGCTGTATGGCCTTGTCCTGTGCTCCCTTCTGCTGTTGTGGTCCATGAACAGGAGCTGATGCTGCTGACAGAGCCCCCCCCCTTTCTCATCAGGGTGCACCCATCCCATCTCCCACATGGGTTGCTCCTGAGGCCCAGCTGGGAAAACCAACAGTCGACACATAACGTGCCATGACCCTGGAGGGTGACACAGGGTCACAGTGAGGCCCTGCTGTCCCAGTTGGAAGTGAGCAGGAAGCAAAGGAAAGCTGCTCTCCGTGGAAATGGGGCATTGGAGATGGGCCAACACTGAAAAGTAGGTCCCACTGGACACTGGGCTGAGCACCAGGCATGGCCACAGCACTTCTACAATGAGATTTTAGGGTGTTCACCACCCTGGAGAACTGGGACCTTTCTTAGTCAAAACTTTAAAGGGATAATCCGTCAGATCCATGGGGTAAATCCCCCTGAGATTTTCAGGGGGGAAATTTGCTTAGCAGGGTCTACAGTCAAATCCTTTAATTTCCTGGATTAGGAAGCCAGGGCAGCTTGGCATTTGTCCTGCATGGAGAAGGCGACAGAAACCTCATTGCTTGAGGCTTTTCAAACTGTCTACAAGAGTACAGAGGGCTTGGGAGCCCCCAGCCCTTCCCCTGTGCTCCCCTCCAGCATCCCAATCTCTGGCTGTGGTGGGAAGCAATGCTCAGGAACACCAGCAAGGAAACACTCAGTATTTTGGCTCAGCTCTGTGTTTTCATCTTCGTTGTGCTCCTGATATTGTTTTCTGCTCTCCCCAGGAAGGAAGGGGTTTGGGGGGGACAGGAACAGGGGGGTGTTGGGGCTGTTGCTGCAGGCAAGCGGGAGGGTGGGCGGCTGGGGCGGGAGCAGCCGGCAGGAACAGAAGCCAGAAAACCCAAAATGAGAACCTGGAGAGGAAAAAAGCAGGCAGGCCTCTCTCATGAGATGGGGAGGTAGCAGGGGGACCCCAAACCTTCCCTTTGGCTCTTCTCCACGATCAAAGCTTCGGGATGCAGCATCACCAGGACACGGCAGGGACATGGTGCAGCAGCACCCACTGACACGGCAGGGGTGGATTGGGGTGGTGGGACACGGCAGTGAGGGGTTGGGATGACACAGTCAGGATCCTCCACGCCCAGCCCTTGTGCCTGAACCCCCAGCAGCCTCCTTGCACTCCATGGAGGGTGAGGATGAGGACAGAGGAGAGCGAGGGGGCTGGGAGCCGGCCCCTCTGCCAGGCAGCCAAGAAGGCTGGGGGAGGATCAATCCTGCTGGGGGAGGAACAATCCTTCCCTCCCCAAGATCCCCGAGAAAAGCAACGCTGCAGCTTCTGCTCCTTGAACAAGAAGAGCAGCAGAAAGGAAAAGCAGGGGTTGGTTTTGTGTTGGTTTTGTTGGCTTTTGCTTTTTTTCCCGTCTGATGAAGGGCTGCTCTACCCCAAAGGATAAAGGAAAGGCTTCCCCATCCTCTTCTTTTCCCTCCTCCCTGTGGTGTGCAGTCAGGGCAGGAGGGAGGTTGCTGGGTTAGTGGGGGGATCTCTCAGGGCTCCGGGGACTGAAATCATCCTGTCCCACCTCCCGAGAGGGGCCGTCCCAGCGGGACAGCAGCGCCGGCCGCTCAGCCCCTGCGCTAAGCCGGTAAAAGGCTTGGAATAAAGTCCAGGCAGCTGATCCGGGCTGCGATGGGCTGCTGTGCGATGGGAGGAGGAGGAGGAGGAGAAGGAGGAAGAGGAGAAGGCAGCCTTTCCTTTGCCCCTTGAGCTCCCCCTTGCCTCCTGCCCCGCTCTCCGGGGCAGCCCCTTCCCATGGAAGCGGTGCCTGCCAGGAGTGAATCACCTCCCATCCTCCCGCCTCGCTCCTGGCCGGTGCCATCCATCCCTGCCCGCTTCCATCTGGTCTCCCTGCACAGGTGACTGCGGAGCAGGCACACGGCTCTCCCATCCCACCGGCTGTTCCGCTTCCTCCCGCATCCCAAGACCCCTCCCCTGCTTCACTCTCCGGCAAAACCACCCCTTCCAGCTGCGGGCCTGACACGACACAAACCACATGGATCTCGGAGATCATCCCTGAGCAGCACAGCTGGATGGGACTGTGGCAAATCCAAGGGGCTGGGAATCTCTCTGCTGTGACATGGTTATTATCCGCAACCTGGGAAAGTTGGTAATGATTATAGGAACGTATGTCAGATGCCTGGGCCATGGGGATGGGTTGGTTTGGCCCTTATTTGGCTCAACGGAGAGGGAAGGTGGTGAGAATTGCCAAGCTGGGATCAATGTTGGGGGTTGAAGGATGAGAGGGCAATGAAACCCAAAAACCTGCTGAGCTGCTCTCCCAGAGGCTACAGAAGACCCTGCTGAGGTTTTTCCAGTTGGATTACCTTGTAAAGCATCATTCCTATGAAAGACACTGAATTTTGCAGCCTGTCCATGCCTGTGGATGGATGTGCCATGCCATCCCTGCCCCGCAGGCACTCGAGGTGGCACTTGGGGATGTTCCAAGCTGGCCCTGCGCAAAACACAACGGCTGCTCCTGACTTTTGACACGGCCACAAAAGGGCTTAAAGCTGTAAATCCTGTCTGAGCAGGAAGTTATTAAATTGGCATCACGGGAGGACGTAAAGAGTCACGGTGCCGACATCACATCCCACAAGAGCCGGCACTGGGAAGGGATGTGACGCTCCAGGATGCCATCCAGGATCTGCTGATCCCTGAGCGTCCTGGGCTAGAGGTGGAAATGGGCTTACCATGAGTCAGAGGTGCCCGTGTCATCCCAGTTGACAGTGACACACCAACATGAGGAATAACAGTTGACCCTAATCCCATCCTCTGACCGCTGTCCATGCGCAGGAGCCTAGGCAGGGCAGGAGCAGGGGAAGGAGATGGCAGGGAGGGAACTGGCAGCAGGGAGTGCTCAGCTCCATCCGTGGCAGGGCCTGTCAGAGGCTGCCAGCCCCAGGCTGTGCTCCTCTCTACATTACACAGGGGCTGTTGTGGGGAGAGAGGGCAGGGAGGGACAAGAAAAGGGTGCTGTGAAGGAAGAGAATCACCTCCTGCCCCAGCTCCTCTCAGCCTCTGAGCCACCTCCATCCATCCCCTCTGTGTTTTCCTCCCTGTCTCTTTGCACCCCTGAGGGAAATGGTGGAGAGACTGGGCAGGGATGGAGGGAGTGTGCTTGCCCTGCATGAGACCCAGTGGGTACCAGGTGATGCTATCGTGACCCCATCAGTCCCCCAGCTCATGGGCTGAGGTGATTCCTGCAGAGCTCCAGACTCCAGGCGGCTTCCACAGCCTCAGGGAAATGGGCAGAACTTCTCCAAGGGACCATAGTCAGGGGAACCCTCCCTGCACCCAGAGCTGCCCAAAGAGGGGCTGGTGGGAGACCCTGACCCGCTTGGGCATCAGCTCAGCCCTATCCTTGAATCTGTGACCTGTCCTTGCTTTGGTCATACCTGCCATTCTGACTGGAGGAAGTGGACACACAACCCTTTTGGGGTCACAACATCCCTCTTAACCCCCACCCCTCCTCCTCCTCCTCCTCCTCCTCCCTTTCCATCCGCAGCTAAAGCCCCTCCGGCAGCACGAGGCGAGATTAGGGCGAGAGTAATGTGGGAGCCCCGCAGACAGATCCCTCAGGCACCCAAAAAGCAGCAGAAACCTGCAATCAAAGGCAGTGCAGCACAATGGCAGAGCTGCAGGCACAGGCCTGGGAGAGCATTAAGCAGCATTACGGCGGCTCGAGCCGCCGGTGGGGACATTACCGCGACTCACGATGTTTGGGATCACAACTGCAGCATCTTTTCTTTTCTGCGGGTTTTGCCCGGGCTGCATTTCCAGTTTTTCTGAAGAAAATACCTGTTTGGCTCAAACAATGTCCTGCACTTTGCTGCTCAGCTCTCCGGGGCTTTTCCTGCCTTCCCTCTCCCTGTCGTACGTCAAACGCAGCCGGATGCTTCTCCCTCACTGCAGCATCCTGGAGGAGCATCCATGCTGAGTCCAAACACTTCCCTTTACTCGCCACCTTCACTGCCAGGTTGTCTTTATTTTCTCCCTTCTTCTATTTTTCTGCAGCTTCCCTTTCTGAAGTTGAATGACACTGTGGTAATTTGTAGCCCGACTCCTCCTGAGACTGTCGAGCTTTAATTATATTTTTCCCATGGTTGGTGAACGGCTTGGCTATAATTATGCCGGGAAGAGCATTACTTAGGACTAACCTGAGAACAGCCTCCCCCCCACGGGGTGCCAGGGCACTGGTTGCTCCCAGGAGCTCCTTTTTAAAGTTCTGAACAAGAGGTCCCAAGCAGTTTGTGCTGGAGAGGAGCAGAGTGTGGCCACATCCACCCATCCGGGACTCATCCCCAGCACTGCTGATGGCCCTTCCTCTCATAAGCAGTCCAACCACTAATTACACCACCTTGAACTGTGCTGGCACAAGGAGACCCTGGAGAGAATTAGGGTCTGTCTGCTTTGCATTAGGACTACCATCATCTGCTGTGCAGTGTGGAGTGTGATCCTGAGCTCCCTCTGACACTCCACGTGCACCCACTGCCTACAGCAGGAAGCTGTCCTGAAAGCCAAGGGTGGGATGAGCTTTCTGGTCCACCTTTCTTGCCTGGATATTATATTGTAGTGGACCATGACACACCAGTGCCTACAGACAACCTGCCTTAAGTATCAGTGTGAGAATAATGAGATGGGAGTCAGTGCATCCAGTGCATCCTTCATCCTTCCAGGGTGGCAGCAGAAGAGTGGTGGCTCTTGGCTGATATGAGAGGGAATGAAGGATCCCATAGCACTTACAGGACACCCTGCACCTTCATTTTAAATGGGTTGAAAAAGGGTTCCCTCCTTGGCTACCTCCAAAAACTGATCATGGAATCACAGAATGGTTTGTGTTGGAAGGGACCTTAAAGCTCATCTTGTTCCACCCCTTGCCATGGGCAGGGACACCTTCCACTAGACCAGGTTGCTCTGAGCCATGTCCAGCCTGGCCTCAGACACTTCCAGGGACAGGGCAACATGTCCAGGGATGAGGCAGCTGTTATCAACAGGAGCTTCTCAGCCCTCATTCGTATCTCTTCTCGCCTGTTCACTTTACACAAATGATTTCAGTGAATGGGAATGATAAGAGGGAATAAAGTGTTCTCCCATTTTAATTGCATCAGAGAAAATTTAGGAGAATCACCTCCCAAACCTAAAAACTATTCCTTAAGTGAGCTTATTTTTCTGTGTCACAGAAACCATTGTACTCCATTCTGACTAAAACAACTTTAGGAACCCAATTTACTTGTCTCCAGTACACTGAGTTTTTAGCCTACTTTCCTCAGGAAATGGGGCTTTACTTCTGTGATTGTGCTGTTTATATATCTATATGCCATCACTCCCACACTAATAACTTTTGAACGTGTTGGCCAATTCCAACCAAATCTGACAGAGTGGCAGAGTTTTCAAAAATACTGAATTCTTACAAATTTAATGAAATACGTGGGTGGGCACATATTTTCCCCCACCAAGGGAAAGGCTGCAGAGTGAACTCAGCCATATCATTAGACAGAAAAGAATACACACACACACACACACACATGCACAGACACACCAGTGCTATATAAAATCCTCAGGTGTTGGTAAGTAAGTCACTCCTGTTGGTGTTAGAGGGGGGATGTTGCACACATGGTTCCTAAAGCCACCAAAACGAGCACCAGGATTCCTCCACCGAGGCACCCACTGCCTGTTTTGTGCCTTTCTTGCTATTCAGACAGTGCAATTTGGTGTGGGGAGTGTTCCTTCATTAGGAAGCTTTAAAGTTAATCTGACTAAATAGATGAAAGCCTTTCTAGCTGGATCTAGGTGTGTAAAACCTTGCTCTCTTCTGGTTCTGCAGGCTCAGGGACTCTCTGCCAAAACCCTTGCAAAGGGGAAGAGCTCGAGCTGCAGGATTGAAGGGTGCAGACAAAGCAGTTTAAGTTAAAAGAGCAGAGATTTAGATGGGATATTGAGAAGGAATTCTTCCCTGTGACAGTGGTGAGGCCCTGGTACAGGTTGCCCAGGGAAGCTGTGGCTGCCCCATCCCTGGAAATGTCCAAGGACAGGTTGGATGGGGCTTGGAGCAACCTGGGCTAGTGGAAGGTGTCCCTGCCCACGGCAGGGGGTGGAATGAGATAAGCTTTGAGGTTGCTTTTCAACCCAAACCATTCCCTGATTCTGTGACTTTGATTTTATGATTCTGTGATTCTATGACCTCAGAGTGGAAGGAGGGAGAGCTGCTTTACCATAGAATCATAAATCATAGAATGGTTTGTGTTGGAAGGGACACTAAAGCTCATCTCATTCCACCCCCTGCCACGGGCAGGGACACCTTTCACTAGACCAAGTCACTCCAAGCCCTGTCCAGCCTGGCCTTGGACACTTCCGGGGTTGAGCCTGTGCATCCACCTAATCCCATCTGCTCTCTGTTTCCAGCAAAGCCTAAATCCCACAGTCCACAGCTATAGCTGGATCCTTTGGCTCTTCATTGATGGATATTGTGGGCTCAGCACAGGCCATTAACAGAGGCAGCAAACATTCCCAGGATGGTGTTGTGCCCGTTGGTAACCCAGGGCTAATGCACAGGGTCACGTTGGAGTGTCTCTGTCCCAGCTCGTGCAGCCGGCGCTGGGCAGTGCAGGGGATCAATAAAGGGCCTTTCAACACACCAGCAGCCCTTGTGCACTGCAGGCAGTGGCTGGGCCATGGTAAGAGCCCAGCCCTGCATTCCCAGCACTTGTTTCCCTCCACGTGTCCAGTCAAGGGCAGGCTAGCCAGGATGAGGGAGCCGGGATGCAGCATGGAGGTGTCGCGTTGCTCCCAGAGCATTTTCTGGCAGGACCAGCTTTGGCCTCTGATGGAATATAACTCAAGGCACTGCATCCCAGGTATTTATTTCTTTGCATCTTCACCGGTGACTGAAGGGGTCAAATCCCACAAATCCCACAGCTTTCCCCCTCCTCCATGCACACATGTGACCACAGCCTGCATCCTCCCTCCATCCTCCATCCTCCATCCTCCATCCTCCCTGCTGCTCTCCAGCACAGCTCAGGACCACAGCACCCCAGTCAGTGTAGAGGAGGGAACTATTTGCATCAGGCATTCCTGTCTGACTTGATTTCTTTTCTTCTTTCCCATAATCAGAAGTGGAATATTATATGCCAAGAGTTTATTAAGCATTTCCAGCATAGCGGGGGGAGGGATCACATATCTTCCAATCCCACATTCATGATGTTCCAGGGCCATTACCACCCGGAGATGGAGGATGCTCAGGTCCTCAGACTCAGCATCCCACAGCAGATTAGAGCTCCTGATTTCCAGGATTCATCCCACAGAAGACTAGAGCTCCACATTTCCAGGATTCAGGCCTTTCGAGGCATTCACATCCACAAATCACAGGGAAAGATCTGGTCTTTCTGCTGCTCTGTTTTCCTACCTGGCATTCTAGTGGGATTTTTAGTTTTATTCTAAAGCTTTGACAACAATTTGGTACAACATCAGCTCGAAAACATTGTCAAGCCCAAAAAGGCTCCCATAGCAGGCCTGGGAGTCTCATTCATATTGCAGATAAGCCATCAGCAGGCAGGCTGATAAGGATTTCAAGTGTGACTCTGCATACAAATATTCCAGACCCAGCAATTAATCCAGCACAGGAGACTGAGGAGGTACCTGGGTTTTTCCCCTAACCCCAGCCCTTTTTCCCAGCCTGGCTGCTATACATAGCTCTTGCTCAAAAACAGAAAGGAATGACATGCTCTAATAAACCATCCCAAAAAGGGATACAAAGAGCCCTGAATTCTCCAGAGGAGCTTTTCCTCCTCAGCTCACCTCCAGCCTGGGAGCTGCTGCAAAGCCACAGAGCTCCAGGTGCCAGCTAGAAGGTGCTTGAGCTGACGCTGCTTTGAGTTGGGGACCCTATTTCAATCTAAATTAGACAGGACTCCTTTTCCCCTTCCCTCCTGCTGATTTTTAGCCGGATCAGGTCCCAGGTCTGGATCACTGAGCAGTTCCACGCTGACTACAATCTGCACAGGGAGAAGGAGGATTATTTGGGCACCCAGATCTGCTGTTTTGCAGCAGAGTCTCAGGCAGGGCAAACCCTCCCCAGGCATCAGCTGCAGTCAGAGATGTGACTGTTCTTCCACTCAAAAGCCCTTTTGGGAATGGAGATAGCTGGGAATCCTCCAGCACAGGCCAGCCCTGGGATGGTTCCTCTTGGTTGTCAGACAGAGGATGTGAGCGAACAGCACCTCAGGAGCTCTTCTGCTAAGGGTATCATCCTGCTTCTCCAGGGGGATAGGGAAAAACAGGGTGGATAACCTAGTACTGCCTAAGTGACAGCTCTGTGAGCTCCCCACATGCAGTCCCACCACGGTGCCACCACCCCTGCCCCAGCTGCACTTGGGTGGCCCTGCAAGGCCTCACTGGCTCATTTGGGAAACCTGTGCATCTGCAACCCACTTGAGATTAGCAGGGGGACAATTCAACTTGGATCCACCCCACTGTGAACACCACTCACGAGGTTTGGGCGTGCCCCACTTTGGGGTCCAGACAGCACCGACCACAGCTGTGCCTGCACGTGCCCACCATGACCTGCCTCCAGCAGCACCCCTAAAACACCCCCCTGAGCACCTACTGCAGTGAAAATCTTATCCCACTTATCCCATCAAAGCCACTGGGGTGGGATCCCAGCTGAGACGCCGCGTGGGAACGGACAGAGACCCCCTTACCTGGACGCCGCGATCTCCGCTTTCTGCTTGGCGATGGTGGCCGCCCGCTCGGCCGCCTCCATGGCCCGATCCACCTTCTCACGGATCTTGCTGGCCCGCAGCGGGATGAGGTTCTTCCTCTTGCCGCTGACCAGGATGTTCTGCTTGTACTTGCCCTCCTCCTTGGTGCCATCAGGGAAGGTCATGCAGCCGTAGCCGTGGCGCTTGTTGTTGGCCCACTCGCCCTCGTACTTGAGCCCGTCCGAGCGCTGGCTCACCCCAAAGCCTGACCGCTTGTCGTTCTTCCACTCGCCCACGTAGATCTCGGTGGTGGTGGCGTCGATGTCGTCTTCGATGACGGAGAGCTCGGCCTCGCCCTCGCCCAGGCTGATGGTGGAGTTGATGTCGCTGGCGGTGGAGCTGACCGTGCTCATCCCGGCTTCGCTCCGGAACGAGCTCTGCTTGCTCCGCTGGCTGGCCAAGGAGCTCTTGGACTCGGACTTGCGGAGCTTGAGCCCGCTGAGCAGCGACCGCCGGAAGATGCCCTTCTTCTTGCTCTTGAGGATCTCGGCGTCGCTGTGGGCCATGAGCACAAAGCCCCCCCGGGACACGGCCGGGCTGCCGGCCACGGCCGGCGAGGCGTCGGGGTGCAGCGCCGTGCCGTTGGTGTGCTCGCTGCGCAGGGAGTTGATGGACGTCCTCAGGGGTGACCTGATAACCGCGGCCATGCCGTAGGGAACGCTCTGCCGGACGCCGTAACCCTGGCGCATCCCTCCAACCCACTGGCCCTGGTATGTCCCTGGGGAGAGGAGACAAAAAGCAAAGAGGTGGGTTCAAGGCAGGGCCACCCGTGTTCCGCTAACAGCATTGAACTCCTCTCGAAGCCCTTCGCTAGCGGGAGCAGCCAAGTGCAGCTCTGCATCCCAGTCCCATCTCCGTGACAAGGGTTGTAACGTCACGTTGTAGAAGTAAATCCATGGTTGGATTGCGGGCCTGCACTCCACCTGCAGCATGGGAATATCAGAAACCACCCAAGGCATCGAGGAACTGCCCCTTGGATCAATCCCTAAAGCGAAAGGAAAGGGAGCAGGGAGATGGGAAGGGAGAATCGTTATCCAGGAACAGATGCCAGTCTCATCCATGCTGCCACCAGTGATCAATGCTATATCACAGTGGATGGGTGGTACAGAACAATACATTTATTTATACACTTAGTGCCTTCTTCCGGTGTGTTGAGGAAGGAAGCAGCTCTACAGAAATAAAGGCCTCATGGGGAGAGATCCATGTGGTTATTCCCCTCAGAAATGGGCCTGTTTGAGATCCTCCATTTGTCTGGGCCCTTACTGGAGTTGTTTAACTGGTCATTAGTGGGATGAAACACACACAAGACTCCATCACAGCACTGGGAATGGAGGGACAAGGAACCCCTCCAGTCCAGGAAGCACAACTGGAGCACATCACCCACCCTGTGCACCAAAATGGGGGTGTGTAGTAATGTGCTTGGGGTTCATAATCCCATCCCCTCCCGGAGCTTGGTGACTGGCACAATTCCAGACCTTATCCCAGCCAGCTGAACCACAGGGCTTGTTTTTATTCTTAGGTCGGCTTAATTTTTTCTGGACCAGCTCAAGACACAGTGATTCACTGCTCACCTAAGCCCTTGTGGGGCAGACTGATGAGCCCAAGGATGGCTCCTGGCCAGGCACTGGTGATGCTGGGAAACTGTGGTTGGTCCCAGCCCCCGGCTGCAAAGAGCCGGGATGGGCACAGGCAGCACCTCGGAGCACTGGGACCTCCCTTTGTGCCAGCCACGCTCCCACACGCCAAGGGAGTCTTAAAATAGACCTGCTGAAATAGTGAACTCTGCATGAATCCAGCCAATCCTACCCCCAGGACTCCGTTAGGAATTTCCACACCCGGTTCTGGGGCTCAGTAGTAGCTCTGGAGATGGGTCTGGGCTGGAGCGGCTCATGCTGAGCACAGGAACTGCTTCCTGAGTGTGAAACCAGCACCAGGCCACATTTTGGGGTGCATCAGCTGTCTTTTATCCACCAGTGCTTTGCACAAATCCTGCAGGACTTGGGCATCCTTCCTGGTGCTCCAATGGAACACCCCAAGGTGCTACATTATCTGGGTGACAGCTTTGTACACCCCAAAAAAACGCCAGTCCCAAACTAAGGGATCCCACAAAGACTGCCTTGGAGAAGGGATGTGGAAGAGGCAGGGTCAGGTGGGCAGGATTTACTAAGGGTTTATAGGATTAGCACTGGGCAGGGAGCAGAGCACCGGGATTAGGGCAGGCACTGGCAGGGCAGGGTGAGGTGGTGGCAGGAAGAAGGATGGGGGACAACCAGCAAGATGGCTGGAAAAGGGCTCAGAGGAGACACCAAATATGTCCTGTCACTGGGTTGGAGCAGTGAGCCTGGCTTGTCCCGCTGCAGTCCACCTTGGCATCCACAAAAACAGGGAACAGCTGGTGCCATGCCCCCATGGCTCTCCCCAAGCCCAGTGGCAGCCTGGAATGGTGGCTGTGGCAGGAGAGAGCCCACCAAGCTGTCCATGCATTCCCTGAGGGCCTGGCACCATCTCGCTGCCCTTTCTGGCTCCATCCTAGAGTGTCTTGGCAGGACAACCTGCTGGGGTGATGGGCAGCAACTGGGTGAGAGAAATTCCCCTCAACACTCCGAGCACCCTGCAAAGGAGTTTCCAAGATGGCTTGGGATGTCCTCACACTGTGCTCAGCCTCCTGTTTCCCCTAGAGATGGATTCAATGGGTTCCAAGGAAAAATGCCAGTATGGGACAGGAGATAGGGAGAAAAGGTCCTGCATGAGATTCATCACAGCCTGCCCTGCCCAAGTCTTCCCTTTCTCTTGGCTGAATCCCCTGACTTGACCCCTGGCTCCAGGCACGTTCCTTGACCTCCTCATCTCCTGGCAAATCTGCAGCTGAAAAAAACTCCCTGGATTAAGCTGAACAGCAAGCACAGATCCCTGTGCTGGAAAGCTGAGGGACAGGCAAAGAGCAGAACAAAGCGCTCCAGGATGGAGCGTGACAGCGCGGTCCGGCCGGAGCAGAGGCACAAATTGGTCCCAGCAGGTTCCAGCTGCAGCCTGTGCGTGTCCCCAGTCAGGCTGAGGAGCCCAGGAAGCTCATCCCTGCATGGCCTTAAGACATACTGTTGGAATTGCATGGCTGCCAGGAGCAGCCTCTGCATCTCCTCGACAAGGCTGATTTTTCCAAGCAGAGGATGCAAGAAGCCATCCCATCCAGCCAGTCCATCCTGATTCTCCCCTCTCAGCACCACGGAGCAACTCCCAGCAGAGAGCAAAATCCCAAATCTAACTCTGTTTTTATGGATGTCATTGCTCTCCTTGTTGCTTCCCTGTTGGAGGCAGCACACGGAATATCTCCAGGGATTGCCTCGGAGCGCCACCAAGACATCTGGGCACCTCCATGGCCACCAGCAGATCAAAGAGTTTCCTTCAGGGAGCTGAATTAATCCATCCTTCCTTACCCAACAGCACTACTTCCTTCCTCTGACTTCATTCTGTTTTAAACCCCTAAATATCCCAGGATTTGGCCGTGGATGCCGGGAGGTTTCAGAGCCATCTGATCTGCATTGCTAAGCACTGCCAGCCACCTCCTCCCCTTGCCCTGCTCAGCTTAACCTCTGCTCTCAACATTTGCAGATACTGCACAAGGCTTAATCTCACAAGGAGCCGGGAGACTCTTTCTCCCTTCAGAGGAAACAGGATTTTATGATTTTCCACTTCACGTGCCAGGATGGACTGGTTGTAGCTATCCCAAGTTTCAGAGCTCTGGAGTTGAAAAGGGAGCGTGCAGTGGGAAGCCGTCACAGTGGGAGCCACAGGATGGGGCTGGGAGTGGTGGAATGAGTCAGGGAACATGCCTCAATTGGGATGAGAAGCAGGGAGAAAGCCAAGGCAATCCTGGCCACAAGCTGATTGTATTGGCCAAGCCAGGAAAGAGGAAAAGCCACCATGATGGAGAATTGCTGGGGAGGAAAAGGTCCCAACCTCTTCCCTCAGCCACGCAGGTCACTCTTATGGATCCCTCCAAGATACCACAAATACCCATCCCACTTCCGTGTGGCCCTTCTGCACTGAGGAAAAAGGACAAAGAGCAGCCAAGAAAGTCTTGAAAAAGGAAAGGAAATCATCACAGAATCATGGAACTATTTGAATTGGAAAGGACCCTAAAGCTCATCTCTTTCCAACCCCTGCCATGGGCAGGGACACCTTCCACTGTCCCAGGTTGCTCTAAGCCCTGTCCAACCTGGCCTTGGACACTTCCAGCGATGGGGCAGCCACAAAATCCTCCTGAGCTCAATAATTCATGACTTACTACAGCACTGCAACACAAGCAGCTGCCATGTCTGCATTGTAGCTCTTTCCTCACTATCAATGTTTGCAAAACACTTCCCGAAGCATTAATTGCATGAGATTAATGGAGTGATTGCACTGGGAAATTGCAGCATCCATTAGGTGGCCAGGGCAGCATCTGTGGGTTTAAGTCATGGGCAGGAGCAGACAGGAGAGCACTGGGCAGCCACCCCCACTATCCTGCTCAGAAGAGGATCAGATCCTGCCCTGGGAATGGGATTTTTTGCAGCAAAATCAGAGCACGAGAGAATAAGCAGGTTGAGATCTTGCTCACCAATCTTCCCATCCCAGGGAAGATCCCAAATCACCCTGGTGTCATCGCTCCAGTGGGATTTGGCCAAGATAAAGGTGATGCCAAGAAGGCTGAGGAAGTGGCCACATCCATGCCAAACAGAGCTAAGGAGAGGGCACAACCCGAGGCTAGGAGGAAATAACTGGAGTCATCCCAAAAGATGGATTGGAGAGAATATTCCTTTTTCAGAAATAACAGATGAAGCACAAGAAAGGGAACGGGCTCATGGGAAAGACAGGGAAAGTGGGGATGGGATGGAAACATGGAGAGAAGAAAATGGACAATGCTGTTGGCCACGTTCACTTGTATTCCTAAGCCTGAGTTTGGGGGTTTTTTTTGGCTCCCTCGCCTTGAAACAAGGCTGGCTTGTTTCCAGACACCTTTTAAAACTCCTGCAGGAATTTCCATTGCCTTGAGGACTGTGCAGAGTCTCATCCTTGGCTGGAGGCACCCAGGCTGAAAGCAGAAAATGGGAAGTCACTGGCCTCCAAAGTATCATTCCTGATTCTCTAGCAGAATGTTGTATGTTTTGAGCAATGACAAGCAGCAGCACTTCCCCAGCATTTGGACAAAATCCATTCTGGGAAGAGAGTAGAGAGTCTGCAGGGCAGCTCCTGTTGTCCCCATCATGCCAAAATCCCTGAAATCAGGGCTGGTCCCAGTTTGCACCTTGCAGAAATGGGGAGGGAAGCAGGGCCATGCTCAAAGCCAAGAGCGAAATCCTGAGTGCAACCTCTGCGCCTCCACATTCCCTGCTGGAAACAGGGATAAGGCACTGACACTCCAGCAATTCAGCTGGGTTTGGGAACACTAATTACCTCCTATTTGCAGAGTGTTCTGGGAGGATCAGAAACATCACAGGTACCAGGAAGAATGATGTGTTTCCGTTCATTTCCTTGGCTTTGCCAAACAGATTTTGGGGATTTTCCTGGCAGGAGAGGACCAATCTCCAGCTCTTCCCCCTGGGTACAGGCACTGTAGTCGGGATCGTGTGGGTCCAGGACCATGGAGGGAGCTGCTCACTCTTCCAGACAAGGTCTTTCTAGACCACGGCTGGGAAGAGGCTGCCAAGCCATGGCTCACCCTTGGCCCACGGAGCACCCAGGGCTGGAACCTCGGGCATGAGGAAGAGTCATTTCACTGATGCCATTTGTCTCCATTCCAGGTGCCTTTTGCACATGAGAATGATGGAGAGACCTGAAACACCTGGAAAATGCCCCTTCTGGTATTGCAGCCTTTCTGGCTGCCCTCAGCAGGTGCAGGTGAGCAATGCCAGAAGGTGGGAAGCACCTGGCTTTGCCACTTGCTGCCCTGAACTGAGGGGCTGACTGGACCCAAAGTCCTCTCCTGCTTAGGGAGAGATGGCAAAGACCAGCAGTGATGCCCAGGGAAATCCTGCTGCCACAAAAATAAGCAGCCTCAGGAGCTCCCTTAAGGCATGCCAGAGGAATAGCTGGATTTTGAATGATATGGGGGGAAGCCCAAGAGGAGGATGATGGGCTGCTCATTCACATGGGGCTTCCCTTGGCACAAGGGGGGATCATGCACTTGGATATAAACCCAGTCCAACTTCCCTATGGTATTGGAGTAAGAAAAAAAAAACCACAGGATTTCTTGGGTTGGAATGACTGTTTTTTCTTTCCACCCTCTCCCCATACCCAAGATTTGGCATTTTGTAGGTTGCTGAGCCCTCTGGCCCCACTCCAGGAACACCATTAAGTAGAAGCTTTATGGACTGAAGCCTGTTCTCAGGTTTTTCCCAAACCAAGATAGCTGTTTCCATGTCCTGCATGACGAAGCCTTTGGCAAACACATGGAGTAAAGCACATGGGGAGGTTTGCACAGACCTGCCCTGCCTCCAGGTTCTGGTGTGGAGACATTCCAGCAGCAATTCAGGATGTTGTAAAGCACTTTGAGTCTGGTGGACACACACGTGTTATTATCACAACATGACCTCAAGAAAGAGTCAAATGTTTAGGAAATATTCCCCATCCATTGCTAACACTGAGCTAAACAAATAAACACAACCCACCATCATGGGTCAACACCTCGTGTGTTTCCAGGTTAGCTGGAATAGAAATAAAATAATCAGCGACTTGGGGGCAGCTCCCCAGGTTTGGAACACGGGAGCAGCAGGATCCAAAGGACAGGTTCTCTGTCCCAGCCTCGAGTTACAGCCAGATCCTCCTGGTGTGGTGACTGTGTTGGGCAACAGCAGCAATCCAAACCTCCCAGCTCACTTTCCCCGCTCAGCAAAATCCAGGAAGGAGGTCCGAGTGGTCCAGAGTGCCCATCCACTTTTCCAAACCCAGTCAAAGCAATTAGGTTTTACAAATTGCTGGTTTATCTTGCAAAGGATCCTTCCCGGTATGCTCAGCCCCCCTCTTATCTCCAACCTCTGCAGCATATTAATTAAAGATGTCCGATGGCAATAATTAGGCCCAGCTCTTGAATTCCGACTGAAAGAGTGAGTTTTACAGATATCCCTTTCCAGCTACTCGATATCAGAAAGGCCCAAGAGGATTCACACACAAATCATGTTTCACACCTCAGAAACACCTATCCCAGAGAGATCTATGGGAGGAAAGAGAGGACTGGAGGATTTGTGACGGGGACATCCTCACTGGCCATCCCGGCTCACGTCCAACAGTCAGGGGGGATCACTGGGAAAAATGTGCCCCCCAGATGTCCTGCCTGACTGTATGGGTCCTCCCAAGGCTAGGATCATAAAATCCCAGAATGGCTTGTGTTGGAAGGGACCTTAAAGATCATCCATTTCCACGCCCTGTCAGGGACAGAGACACCTTCCACTAAACCAGGTTGCTCCAACCTGGCCTTGGACACTTCCAGGGATGGGGCAGCCACAGCTTCTCTGAGCAACCTGTGCCAGGGCCTCACCACCCTCACAGGGAAGAATTTTGTCCCAACATCCCAACTAACTCTGGCTTCTGGCAGTGGGAAGCCATTCTCCTGTGTCCTGTCCCTCCAGGTCATTGTCCAAAATCCCTCTCCAGCTCTCTTGGAGCTCCTTTAGGCACTGGAAGGGGCTCTCAGATCTTCCTGGAGCCTTCTCTTCTCCAGGCTGAACAGCCCCAGCAATCCCAGCCTGTCTCCATGGAAGAAGGGCTCCAGCCCTCAGAGCATCTCCGTGGCCTCCTCTGGATTTGCTCCAGCAGCTCCATATCCTTTTTACATTGGGGACCTCAGAGCTGGAGGCAGCACTGCAGATGGGGTCTCACCAGAGCAGAGCAGAGCAGAGAGGGACAATCCCCTCCCTTGGCCCACTGGTCACTACATGGATGTGGGGACATGTTCACTGCCGTGACACCCCAGGAGCCATCCTTCCTGCCCTATCCCTCCTGGCAGCAGGACAAGGTGTTGTGCTGGGTGACTTCCATGCCCTGCCCTGTCCCCAGCTGCTGGTCTCATCCCCCAAATGCTCACCGAAATCCCACACAGGGATGGTTGGGACTTCCCACCTGCTTTGCCTGCCATGAAAGGTGGGAATCCGTGATGGTTCCCGTGTGCAACACCGCACGGATATGGCAAATTATCCCCCCTCCAGCCCTGCCAAGGCTTTCCGTGCCTCTGACCACCACCAAGCCATGCTAAAAACACAGTCAGATGCTTCTGCTGTGGCTGCTAATTTGCCAAAAATATGCTCTGGTTACTGCTTACACAGGGGAAGAAATAAAGTATGGATTTTTGAGTATGCAAATATAATCTGCAGGCAGGAACACGTGATGGATGTTAGTCATAGTGCTAATGCTGGGTACATACAGACATGGTGGGCACAGGGAGGTCTGGGCACCCAGAGGGAGGATGGAGGGATGGAGGGGAAGGGAGAGAAGAAGAGGATGAGAGCAGAGTTGCCATGGGCTGCTGTGTTCCTGCCTGGGTGCTGGGTAGAATTCAGCCTGTTCTGGGGATCAATAAATAATAAACTATCACAAGTCTGCAGTTCATATCAGCATGGTCAGCCTGTACTTTAAAAGCAGAGAGCCACCATCTAAAGGAAGCAAGCAGTGGAGGTGGGTTTGGATGATGCACAGTAGGAAAGGGCTCTGGAAGTGGGTAGGGATGGGAGCAGGGCTGGCCCTGGTACAGCCAGAACCTCTGCAGGAGCGAGAGCTGGGGGCTGGAGGGAGGAGATGGATTTATACAGCCTCCCTCTCCTCAGCCAGGGAATCTGCCTCCTCCTCCTCTGTGGATGCAAATAACAACATAAAGTATCTCTGGCTGAAATACCACAGAACAGGGATTGCTCAGCTGTTCTCCACAGGGAAAATCACCTGAAAATCACAAGTTTGCCTGTGGTGAGAACTGGAGGATATGATCCCCATCCCAAACGTGGGGAGACCTTTATATTCTCATTGCCATCATTCCTGCCCCAAAGCTACTTTGCAACCAGCAGAATGAAGCCTCTTCCCTCACTGGCAAGCATAAACATGCATCACAGTATTGCAGAAACTGCTGGAATTGGAACTTACAGGTGGGAAACTGAGGCACGGAGAGAGGTGGAGGATGAGCTGCTCCAACAGAACAAGGTGTTTGCCTTGTGCTGAGAGCACAGAGTGGCTTTGCAGAGCATACAGCACACCCACAGTAGGGCAGAGAACGAGGCAAAGCCCCAGAGCCGATGTCCTAGCTCTGAAGATAACCCCAGCTGCAGGAATTAAACCATTTTCCACAGGGACTGCCCAGTGAGGAATATATATGCCTTTATAATATTAAGGAGAAGCCACTCCAGGAAAATTTCATATGGAAATTCATGTCTTTGGGAATCTGCTTCAAGGGGGAACAACTCGGTTTGTTCTCCAGGAAAACACAAGTCTGTCCTGAGCATCCCCTCCCTCTTCTCTCTCATTGCTTGTGCATCTCCTGCTTCCCCAAGTCTGTGAGTGCCTGTGAGTGAATTCCAGCCAGAATTCAGAGAAAGGCTTCAAATCACTATACTGACAATCAAATCTCAGCATTACTAATTCTGATGAGGTCAGGATGCCTCTCAGACCAGCTGTGATTTCTTTTAAAACACCTGGTCCTGGAATCAGGGGAAATGCAGCTTTTAAAATGAAAGAACTAAAGAAAGAAATTTCTAATTGTCCTAGGAGTGGGAAGTGCTGGGTTTCCCAAACAGGGAAAGTCAAGGAAGCACCTTCCCCTGGTGAAATGGGGTCCACAGTTCTTCCTAGGGCAGCTGAATCCTTGTGGATTCAGCCACTGATCGAGGTGAAAATCAGAATCACAAGGGAGGCAAGACACATTAAGATATTGCTCAGCACCTTTATTAAGGTTAATGTGCTCCTCTCACAAAGCAGAGTGAAATGGGGCTAATGCCTGTTCCCTTAATCCTCCCGGGCTCTAATCCCTACTGCAAACTCCAGGATCTCATCCCATCCCTCAGCAGAGGAAGGGCTGATCCTCCAGCTCTCCCCAGAGGTGCTGAGTGCCAGTGCTGGGTATTGGGGGCTGCATCCCTGCCGAGGTGTGGGAGACGCTCAGCTGGATGGGATGAGGCTGAGATCCCCATGGATCGGGATAGGAGGCTGCACCAGGGATGGTACGGGATGGGATGAGGCAAGAGCAGAGTTTATTTATTTCCTGTGAAATAAATCATCAAATCACAGGATGGTTCAGGTTGGAAGGACCTTAAAGCTCATCTCATTCCAACCCCCTGCCATGGGCAGGGACACCTTCCACTAGACCAGGCTGCTCCAAGCCCCGTCCAGCCTGGCCTTGGACACTTCCAAACCCTTATTCAGTCCAGGGAAACACCTTGCAGACCCAAAGTGATGCCCTGAGCAGGAAATAATACCTTTATAGTGATCATTTTGGTGTGAAAATCAGCAAAATAAGGGACCTTGCTCTGGCTGTTCACTCATTCATGAAAATTCATGATGCTCTGCTGTACTCTGAGAGTAAGTGGAACCTCTTCAGGGAATAATGTTGGGAAAGGAGTGGCTGTTCTAAGGGAATGTTCATGAATCAATTGCAATTTTAGAGATTTTTGAGTCAAAGGCCAGAATCTGTCTTTGAAAAGCCAGTATCAACACGAAAACATAAACACTTGCCATTCCAGCGTTTTGTTTTCTCCAACCTCTTTTTCTTTTTCTTTTTTTTTTTTTTTTTTTTTTTTTTTTTTTTTTTTTTTTTTTTTTTTTTTTTTTTTTTTTTTTTTTTTTTTTTTTTTTTTTTTTTTTTTGTTTTGTTTTGTTAAAAAATGTTAAAATAAACAGCTTTTTGCAGGGGTAAATTAGCATCAAGACTCTCCTGTAACTACTGCAAACTCCTGCAAAAAATTCCCTTCTTGGTCAGGATTTCAATCAATGGCAAAGCCAGACCCCAAACAGACAAAAACTGCCAAAATTCACAAGACAGATGCTAAACCACAGCACTCCCCCCCTAAAAGACCATCACCAACCTCATCCTGCCCAGCTCCTCTATCTTCAAGTCATGCCTACATTAATACAGCTCATTCATCTACGTCAGCATTACCTGACTCAAAGCATTCAAAATTCATCAGGTTCATTTTAAAATCGAGGCATTTTTAAACAGGAGGCATTTTTAGCTCTCGGCTGCTGGTTCCCAAGCCTGTAAGAATGACTTTTCTGCAATAGCCTGGGTGGAAACCTTGCTTCAAAACCAAAGCTGAAAATCTTGCAAAATCACATGATTCCACAAGCTGGAGCTTCTAAGGAAAAAAAAAAAAAAATGTTCAGCTCCAGGAGCAGATGTCACCCAACCACGAGGAGCCCCATGGGATATCAAATCACTTGCAAATATCCTGAGATTTGCACGAAAAGCCGTGAGAAACCCACCCCAGTGAAATTATATGAAAATTGTGGCTTCAGGACTTAAGTGCCTGGGTCAGGCAGAGGTGTCTGAGGGGGGTCCCAAAGTTGGGGTCCTTCATCATCCACTAGTGCTGGATAAAATACTTGGGAAGATGGAGTGACGGTCTGAAGCCTGTCTGGCAATTTCTATCTCATGTACTTTTCCCCAGGGTCAAAATCCTTCTTCCTCTGTCCTGAGCTGTACCTGAAACTAAGCAGCATGTTCCAGTGAGATAAGTAATTACCATGAGTTCATATCATTTCTTTTTAATGAGGCTGGTCAGAATCTTCATTTAGTATTTTGATTCATTTTTCTGTGCTCAGCAGGTCTTGATGTCTCCGGATCTGCCCTCCTAGAACCACTGTGGGCAGCTTCCGTACCGAATCTAGACAGCCAGATGCTTCACCAACAAAGTCCTGAGTTTTTTTAATAATTTTCAGGTTCTGAGGGGTTTGATAGGACCAGCTATGGCTGTGTCTGGATCCTGCAGGAACTGGGATCGAGGATCAGGGCGCATTTGTATTTGCTTGTTTCCGCCCACTATTTGAAGTGCATCAACAATTCCTTCCCGACAGCAAAACAAGAGAAGAGCTGGTACTTTTAAGGTAATTCTGACATCCGTGCTATGAATAGATCCTTATGGAAATTTGCCCTCGCTTGTTGGTTCCCTGCACAGGAATCCAGGAAAATGCTGGTATGGTGAGAGGCACGAGGCCGCTGCCATGGTGTCACTGGATCATGGAATCTCAGACTGGTTTGGGTTGGAAGAGACCTTAAAGATCATCCTGTTCCAACCCTGCAGCACTGGCTGGGGGCGGTTCCTCCCAAACCACATCTCAGCTCGGGTGAGGGGCTGCGGCCCCTTCCCAGACACAGCATTCCCAGTTCATCCCCCCGGAGCAGCCCTTTACACTGGCAAGGGATCTGCTTTTGCAAAGTGTTTCAGGTTTTACACCTCCTCAACCATCCCAAAGCCATTTGGTTGGTAGCTCCTGGTGCACCTGCCAAGAGAGGTGTCACTGGTGTCGCTGCAGAGGTGGGAAAGTGGGACATGGAGACACCACGGCTCCTGCCCGGGCGAGATAGGCTGCGAGGGACCCACCCAGTGGCTCCCACTGCTCCCCTTCCCTCTCCCCAGTGCAGGAAAATTTCCCAGCCCGGGCCAAGAAAACCCACTTGCCTACTCAGGCGACGCTAACAATGCAAACACTAATTATATTTCCCTCACCTATCAAAGGGATGATTCATTGAGGTGAGTGGGCACAGAGCATTACACAAGATGAACACCACGGTGCGACCACCCGGCCCTTTCGGGGTAGCCCTCGTGAGGAACAAGGATTTGGGGAGCATGGGAGATTCAGATTGGGAGAGGGGTGGCGGCAGGACAGATCCAGCAGGGCCCTGGTTCGTAGCAGACACCTCCAGTCTGAGACATTCCCTCAGGGCTGCTGGAAACTGAGCACCTGGGATAGGGTTGGTCCCCTTCCTGAGGCCCTGCCCAGTCTTGAATCCCAGATGCTCCACTGGAAAGAGGTGGAAGGAGGAGAAAAACTGAGTTGGCAGGGATGGAAAGGGCAAAACCCTGATTTGGGGCTTCTTCCTTCATCCACCCCCACAACCACGGTTTCAGCAGCTAAACCCAAACCCAATGCAGAGCCCGAGGATTCCCATGGGAAGCCTGTAGCTACAATTCCAACTGTTCCCAGGGTGAAATCACTGAGCATTCCCGAAGTGTCCAAGGAGGTACAGAAAGTACCAGCTGAGATGTGTCCAGATCTCCAGATCTGCTCAAAAGAGGGTCTCCAATCCTCTGCCCTGGACAGGTTCCACCAGCTCTGCTGGGAGCGGCTCCAGCTCATATCTGATCCAGGGATGATCCAGGTGGATGCAGCCCCTTTCACCTGAAGCAAGGGAGCAATCCTGCTCCCACTCTGGAGCTGGGATGAATCAGACCCAGCAAATGAGCGGTGCAACTCTAGCATCCGACTGAAGCAGTCCTCGGGAGCCTGGTTTATGTAATATCAGGGTGCTTCTGGAGGGGGGCAGGAGGTAGCAGGGATTTTTTTGGCAAAAATATAAGGACATGCCAGCAGCATTGTGGTTTGGGGAGGTCTGAGGGGGTGAGTGCGTACAGGGAACAACAGGACGGTGCCACAGGTGTGGGGCTGTGGGTCAGGCATGCCGGGGAAGGTTCGGCAGAGCCTGGGCTTCTGGGAGAGTAGCGAGGCTCTGTTTGCTTATGTGGGCTCTGCAGTAGGTCTGTGTTGATGGACACAAACCCACACAGCTCAGGGAACACGGTTTGCATTTCCCTGGTGCGTGCAGGGGTCAGGGAGCGCTGGGGGCCGACCACGTGTGTGTGGGAAGGGGAGCAGGGGGCGAGGCGGCGGCGTGGCGTGGGGAGGAGAGGCGTGTGTGTGCCCGGCGTGCGGCGTGGGAGGTGTGAGAGCTGCAAGCTGTGCCTGGGGGAAGCGCTGCCTCCCCCTGGGGGTGTGTGGGGCAGTGCGGGCGCCCGGCGGGGTGGGGGATGGCACTCAGGGGACGGGGGGGTGACAACGTGGCCCAGGCCACCACCTGCCGTCCCCTCCGCCCAACACATCAGTTCTTGCCCATCAAAAATGTTGCTCCCCAAGATAGCACTGGAGATGTGCCCTTACCCACTGTTGTGCAAGGGAATGGTAAAATTGGAGTGAATCCATGGATTCTGGGGCATCTCGCTTCCCGAGCCTTGCTGCGCATTTGGGGACCCAGCCCCTCAGCCATGGCTGAGGAGCTAAAAAAAAAATAATGTGCAAGGGATGAATATTTATCTGTGGGTGGCAAGTGACAGATGCTGGGGCGAGGATTCTTGGATACTTCAGTTTGATGGAGGTAATAACTTGAAGGGATTAATGAGAAACATCCTTCCCAACAGTTGCCTCCCCGGTGCCACCCAGCACTGCTCCCGCACTCAGCGGCCTCTGGGATCCAAACACACAAAGTTCAGTGAGGTTTGGTGCCCAAAAAGCTGGTGATACCCAACTTTGGTGTTTTTTACCCACAATGGAGCCAGGCAACCAGGAAAGGGATATGGCTTCTGGGTGCTTGGAGCTGAGTTGGTGGAAGTGACATTCCAGCTGGGTTCTGGTCCAACTGGGATGGGGGAACCTGGTGTGGAGGAGCCTTTTGGGGTGTCTGCAGGTCCCATGGCTTTGCATTTCCCCAGCACAGCGTCCCTTCCTCCTCAGAGGGTTTGAGAGTCCCAGGGGGACCATTTTGCCACAAACACTGTGCCCTTTCCCCACACTGATCCTCTTCCCTCCTCCTGAAATCACAAACACATGATATCAGTCCCCAAGCACCGGGAAGGCGAGTTGGCCTGACAAGATGGAAGAAAAAGCTCTTTCCTTCTGGTAGGTTCTCAGAAAACACGGAAACTGCTGCTTTGCCACTCCAGTGTGGGAATGTTCCCCATGTTTTCCCAAAAAACACTGCCCTGTAGAGGGTGGGGACGGGGCAGGGTGGGGGCACATGCATGGCCGAGGAAGGGCCAGCCCTGCAACACCCAGCCCTCAGAGACCTGTAGTTTGTCCAGACTTCTGTCTGTCCTCCCACAAACCTCTCAGGCAAGGGCTGGGTGCCAGGAGGAGACAGCACCCACGTTGGGAGCACACAGAAACCCCCCACAGCCCCTCCTGACTGCCTTGAACGTGGGAGACTGCAATCATTCCCTGCTCAAGCTTTATCCTCGACTGAAGGACTGCTGGGATTTATCGGTGCCTTCCAAACACACACCCGGCAGACTCCAGCTCAGACCCCAGCATCATTCCATGCAGCTGAAACAAAAGGTTGCAGCTCTATTTTCCCTTAGGACAAAGCCACCAGCACAAAATTACCATTAAAAATCCAGAGACGGTTGCGCCTCTCCCTTCTAGAGCATGAAAAAGCAGCTGCAGGTGAGGTTTAACCTCTCCTCCCTGTACAACCACAAAGCAGCAAACTGGGTTTTCCAGAGAAAGGTCTTGCAGCACCTTTCAGGAAGGGCTGTGATGGAGCTCACCAACACTGCAATTTCCTCAGTATGGACAACTGAAACATCTTAAAAATAATGGGTGAGCCTGCTTTGGACGGCCACGATTCCCAGGAAAACAAGGGGGCAGTGGTGCTGGATGCCCCCGGCTGCCGGCAGGTAGGCCTGCCTGGGATTATGGAGGCAATTCCGATGGAAGTAGCCACAAACCGTGCGAGAGGATGATACAGCCACTTACAGCACAGCACCAGCTGTTTCTCCTAGTTCAGCCTTAAAGCTTGTTAGTCCAGCAATTTTTTGGGGGGTTGATCGCTCCAATTGGGTTTTCTTGTTTTTTATCTAATCCCAGTTTCCCCTCAGCATCTCGTTAAGCCGCGTTGACGGCAGAGAATAGCTCTGGTGATCCCTCTGAGCCCCTACGCTAAGCATTAAGCCGTAAACTAGGAATGTAAGACTCTTGTCTGAATTAAAGTCTTTTCCCTGGTATTATTAAGTGTGGGGCTTCCTTTGGAGGGGGTGGGAGACGTGCAAAGGCCCAGGCCCCTCGTTGGAAGCAGTGGCAGCACTGGAGCTGCCCCCATCTGCCCTGGATCCCCCACGCACACTTCGCCTCCATCCTGCCCCGCGTTGCTTCCATGCAAATCCTACAGGTTCCAGTGGTGCAGTCAGAACTGCCATGTGCAACTTGGGTTGTCACCCCAAGGCTTGGCCCACCCCATCCTCTGACCCCTCTGGGGCTAGAGCTGGGCGTACCCCCACCAGCACAGCCAGTTCCCCTCCCAAAAACCTGGTTAAGGACAGGAAGGGGGGAGGACCCGCTGCCCAGAGACCCGCTGGACATATGGGGCTACCTGTGGCAAAGAGCTGGGCTGGTGCCACGCTGGGCTGGTTCCTTGTTTCCTGCAGGGTGGGAGCATCCCTCGCTCCAAGCCAGCAGGTTGCAAACTCCCAGACTCCAACCTAAACCCAGGGTTCCTGCTTGGAGGTTTTTACCCCATCACCACCCCAGGAAGGGATCAACGGGCACCTACCTCCATCCGAGTAGGTCTCTGTCCCGTAGCCATCCTGTAATCCATTGCTCCAGGTGCCTTCGTACTTGGCCCCGTTTCCAGTGCATTCTCGGACCCCGTACCGTCCCTTAAATCCATGGGTCCACTCTCCTTTGTACACCCACTTCCCTTTGCTCTCCATGCCAATGCCATGGCGCTTGCCCTGCGCCCAGGTGCCCTGGTAAGTGTTGCCACTGGGCCAAGTGTAGACCCCCAGCACCTCAAAGCCGTGACTCCAGGAGCCCGAATATTCACCTTGACCCTTCGGGCCGGTACAGATTCCATGGCCATGAGCCTTTCCGTCCTCCCAGCCTCCACAGTACGACCCTCCATCGTCAAAATTAAACCTTCCCCCACTGGACATGCATGTAATTCGGTTTGCAAATCTCCCAAAAGGTGAAAAAAAAAAAAAAAAAAAAAAAAGAAGGAAGAAATGCAGAAAATAAAATGCGAACGATGACTTGGGGAAAAAAATATAAACAAAAATAAAAAAATTAAATCAAATCAAACTCAATCGAAATCATGCACCAGATCCAGGGAGCTGCTTAAGCCAGTTTCTTGTGATTATTCATTCTCTGG
>NW_020955206.1:733513-925825 GCF_003031625.1 Empidonax traillii
AAAAAAGGAAAAAACGAGCGCTGGGCAGCCCCGGGGGCGGGGGGATGCTCAGAGCCCCCGTGGAGCCCCCCGCCGCCGGCCGGGCTGGCTGGGGCGCAGGGCCGGGGGCAGCGGCGGGCGCGGCGGCATCGCGGGGCTCGGCAGCGGCAGAAGCAGCAGCAGCAATGCGGTGCCTCCTCCGCCGCCCTCCCGCACGGCTCCCCGGCCGCTCCCGCACCGCGCACGCCCCGCGCCCCGCACACCCTCCCCCGGCCGCCTCCCCCGCGCCGCTCCCCCGCCGCAAACCTCACTCCCGGGGGGACCCGCTCGCCGCGCCCGGCGGATCCCGCATCCCGGCCGGAGGATGCTCGCGGCGAGGCTGGATGCCGGGGCGAGGGGCTGCGGGGGTGCAAAGGGGCCTCGGCTCGCCCCGCGGCCTCCCCCCACCGCTCCTTCCCGGCTCCCTACGGGGATAAATCCCGCTTATTAATGAGCAGGATCCTGGGCTTTCTGCTCTGCCTCAGCTCCCGGCGCCGGGCTCAGGGTGGATTTAAAGAGACAGGAACTGCGTCGCCTTCGCCTCCCACCCCAGCAGGGCCGCAGCCCCCCGCAGACTCGCGGGATGCTCCCGGATTTTTATTTATCCCTTCGTCTCTCCCCCTCCCCGCTCCCGCCGCTCCCCCGCTGCTCTTCGGGTGCGACGAGGGGCCAGCATCCCCCGCCAGAGCCGGGGGGCCCCGTTGGCAGGTGGGTGGACACCGGGAAAGGGCCAAACGCCTCGTTCCGCCACCGCCAGGTCTCCGGGCAGACTCTGCTCCGAGCCGGGTCCAGCACACCGCAACTGCAACACGGATTATTTATTCATGAAAAGGCCGTGCTGTCGCTCCGGGGGGGATGGCAGCGCTCGGGATTTATGGCAGCGGTCCGGGCTCTATCCCCATCCAGCGGGGCTGCGGCGCACCTCGATCCCCTCCCTTCCAACACAGCATCCCAGCGGGGTCCTCCCAGTCCACCGGGAGGCCCTCACCGGTCTAGTCCGCAGATATTATTTTTTTTCCCCTCTGGGATCGCTGGAGATGTGGAATCCTCCCCAGGCAGTGGCGTTTCGTGCCTCTGGAGCACGAGTGGTCCTGGTCCGGTGGTGCATCCCCTTGGCACGAAATGTGCCCAGTATTTGCAGGGGTGTCTGTGCAGGTCCCTGTGCCTGACACACCTATCTATTCGTGTTAATACACCCCTGTGTTAGTACACAAGGTATTAAAGGGGGAGCTCTGTTAGAGAATAATTAAAAAGATGCTCACAAGTGCTTATAAAGCAAAATCTGGGTGATGTATGAAAACACAGCTCTTCCCAAAAATCACACACCGGCTCAGATTTGCATCCTGCCATCGCCAGCAGCGTTACTGGAGCGCTTGTTTTGAGCCAAGACTTGAATTACAGACCCAGCTCAGCCAGGACTCCAAGGAAAAAAATAAACTGTACAGTGGAAACCCACAGGATTTAGGCTGTGCATCCCCCCTGGAAGGGCTGGCTGTGCTCAGTCCCTGCCTCACTGCCCACCCAGTAGGAAGTTTTGGGCTGTGTCTTCCCACTCAGTTGTTTTTTATCTCTATTGATGCGTTTTCTTGTCCATCCATGGAAACACATCACCACCCTCCTCTGGAAGAAAACCTTCCTCTCTCTTGGAGCTGGAGGGAAAAGATGCAACCAGAGTGGGTGGAAATTTTCCCACTGAAGCATTTTTTTCCAGTTGAAAATGGCTTTTCAAACTACACCGAGTCCTTTGTGAATGGCAGGAGCTGTACTCATTATACATTGTGGGGTTGTTGTTGTTTTCTTCCTTTAAAATCCTGCACTTCAGGCACTTCATTTTTGACAACAGCAAACTCCTTTTTTTTTTTTTTTTCATGGAGGGAGAATTTGGGTGGAAAACCCCAAACTTTCCAAGAAAAACACGCTAACTGAAGTTGCTTAAATGCATATAAAAATTTTGGCAGGGGAAAAAAGAAATTCCAGTCCCCTTCTGTTGCTTTCTCAGCAGTTTTAGACAGTTACAGTCATTTTACATGTTAATTAGCCCACTAATTATTGCCCAGCTATTCCTTTGGGGGGAATTTCATGGGATGTAGGGATCAGAGGCAGACACCTGTGCAGGCACCGAGGTGTGATATCCCTCTGACCAACGTGGGATGCTGCTCCTCATAAAACAGGTGTTTAAAATAACACCACGTTTAATAGGACCTGGTGAAAAAGAAATTTCTAATAATCTGCTGAGGAAAGGGAGAATGGGATGTATTAGTGACAAGCACTATCAGGATGGTGCATGGCTTTAAAATGAGTGTTATTTTGGAAACAGCATCTTTGTGTCTGATGAATGGGCAGGTCCTACACTAAAAATGAAGCCATGTGTTGTTACATGTTCAGTTCATGACCTGATTTAGGTTCTGTGGTGTGTCCATAGGTTGTCGTCGTGTCCTGTGGCTGGAGTGGAGGGTTTGCTCAGAAAGGGCCATTTTGGTTCTTAAACGGCTTAAGATGGGCTTCAGGAGGCTCCAAAAATGGCTAAAAGCCATCTTTGAAGCCAAACAAAGCAGACTGGAAGTGTCCAAGGCCAGGTTGGACTGGGCTTGGAGCAACCTGGGCTAGTGGAAGGTGGCCCTGCCCATGGCAGTGGGTGGAATGAGAGGAGCTTCAAAGTCCCTTCCAACCCAAACTATTCCATGATTCCATGACTCTAAGACTGTGGGAACACCGGATGAAGGGGCTGGATGGACAGTTACATATGCCAGGGTGATCATGGTGTGGTGGCCAACCACGACACAGTCACCTTGGTGTCCCTGAGCCTATCCCCAAATAAACCTTATTTCCCCAGACTTTATCCAAAGGTCAGGATTTAGTTTAAAATAAAAACTCATGCCCCAGTCAGCTGCAATTTTCACTGCCCTGGGGAGTCCTTTCCAGACCAGTTCATATTTCCTTGGTGCTGCTGATGTGCAGGATGCTGAGAGGAAATTCCAGATTATATTTCACACCCTGAATACCAGCAGGCTTTTCCCTCTGGAAGATGCTCCTGCCATCGGTGAGTGCCAAATTTACTTCCAATGATGCTGCCACGTCGGGTCTTGAACTGGGCTGCTGGATTTCTCCAGTACCTTTGCTTAGTTCCAGAGACTTTTCCCCAAGAGGTACAGGCTGCGTTAGGTAAGGTTGACAAATTGTTTCTTTAAATACCTGGTGCAGATGTGGATGAGGGGATGAGCGAGACGAAGTTTGGGATAAAAGAATAATGATGAAAAAATACAATGAGAAGCAAATCAGCTTATGATAAGTCACTGAGCGTGGATGGGGGAAGAAAAAATAGGATTGGGCAGAGGGAGTGATGCAAAATACAGAGAATAAAATTAGTTCCTGCCTGTTCCCGGTGTGTCTTGCAGAAGAAAAAGCTGGTGGAAAGGCACAGATTTCCAGTGGGTCCCGTCCCACCCAGAATCCCAGCTGAACAGGGGCCCAGCCCAAGGAGCAGCTCAGGGAGGGATGGGGACGCAGGGAGGGTTTGGGATGAAGGCAGGCAACTGGTTTTGATGTACAAAATGGTTCAGAAAGACAAGTGCAGGGCATTGGGGAGACCCAGCCTCCACAGAAATCCTGCTGGGAAGTTTGGCTGTGCTTAAGAAGGAAAAATACCTGCCACAGAGCAAGGGATTAGCTGGAGGAATCCACGCTGCTGCTGCATCCTCAGCGTGAGAGCGGCAGGGTGTATCTCTAAAAGTCCAGTTGCCCAGAAATACATTTCCAGCATCCCAGGAAGGCAGGCAGCTTTTTTTGGGGGGGAATTTGATCCTGTGAAGCACAACTGAGCATGGGGAGAGGAGGAGGAGGGATGTCATGGTGGCCTCCCTGAGCCCAGCTGCGAGGGGACATTTGAAGACATCTTGGTGGGCCACCATCTATGGGGGAGGATTTTTTTGGCACTGGCAGCAGTGCTTTGCAGGCCCTCCCAAACTGCCAGCTGCTCCTGGGGACGCCCAAGTGATGCTGAAGGGGAAGCACACCCAAGTGGCCTTTAAAACATCACCCCTGTTTCCCAGGGAAAGAAGGGGAAAAGGCAGCTAAATGTGGAATTTGATACCACGTTGTTCGGGTGGTGCAGGGAGGTTTGTGTTTTCCAAAGGTGAGGCCATCTGTGATGGGGATGTAGAGCTCCAAAGGGAGTAAAGGGAAGAGCTCCTGGGAACACTATGGCCAACTGAGCCAGGAACATGTCAGGTTGGTAAAAGAAAGGAGGAGGAATGATGGCACCTGTCCACACTTGCTCCAAAAAACGATAGAATTAGGAAATGACAGAATGCAAAGAAAAGTAAATGCAGGTACAAAAAGCACTGGAACAAGGTGGAATTGCTGAATAGAATCCTAGAGTGGTTTAGGTTGGAAGGGACCCTAAAGATCACCCAGTTCCACACCCTGCCATGGGCAGGGGCACCTTCCACTAGACCAGGACGCTCCAAGCTGTGTCTAACCTGACCTTGGACACTCCCAGGGATGGGGCAGCCACAGCTTCTCCAGGCAAACTGTGCCAGGGCCTCCCCACCCTCACAGGGAAGAATTTCTTCCTTCTATCCCATCTAAATATGCTGTCCTTCAGTGGGAAACCATTCTTCCTTGTCCTGTCACTCCATGCTCTTGCAAAAAGTCCCTCTCCATACACCTCCAAAATCCAAGAGTCCAGCTATTAAATACACACCACAATCCCACTCTAAATGCTGTGGGGTGACAGTGATTTCTCCTGGCTGGAATACTTCAGCCCTATGTTTATAACCACTCTCTCCATTTGATTTCCACTCGTGCTTGGAGGTCTTGATCTGCCAGTCCTGATTGGCATCCCACTGGGACTGGTTTGGGAGCAGATTATCTCCTTCTCCCAAGCACTGTCTGGTTCTGAGTCATTAGCAACATGGAAATAAATGATCCAGAGGGTTTCTGGATCAATATCCTAGGAAATAAAGCATAAGGCAAAAAGGGTCTGCAGCAGACTGCCACTCTGCAGCAGGGACTTGACACACTCTGCTTCTTTAAGCAGCCACATCCATAATATCTAATAAAAACCTTCGGATCACTGGGGAGTTCAGACTGAGTGATGGATGCTGGAGGTCCTGAGATGCCAGTGTTAAAATATCCTCAGAATTTCAGGGGGAAATAAAAAAGATAATTTCCTAATGCAAAAAAATATTGCCTCCAACATGAGGGAATTCCACATTCATCCTCACACTGGAGGTGAAGATGGATTTCTTACTGTGCCAGGCACAGGCCATCATGGATTGATTACATTTGTTATGTGCAAATAAAGTAAAGCTCAAAGCAGTAATATATATAAATAAATATAAACATATATATTTAGTTTCTTCTTTAAAAGGTCTTGTTTCCCACATCAGAGAATAATTACGAGTCAGATCAATTTGGAGAAGGACTTTAAATGAAAAATGTGTTGAAAAGGGAGAAGCCTTTAAGAATATTTTACCCAAAAAGCAGCAACACAGACAGAGATCTGTGTTGAAATAACCAGCACTACTTGGAAAGGAAGTAAAAGAGCCGCCAAGACTAACACACAAAACATAAACACACAAAAAGAAGAAAAGGGAAATTGGTTGTAATTAATAGACCGCAGAAGCTGGGGAAATTAAAGGCAGAAGGATATTTTCCAAGATTTTCAAGAAGAGGAGCTTTGCATTAGCAGGGGGGCGATACTACCCAGAAACTGAAGATTTATCAATAACACAGAAAAGGCAGAAATGCTCAGTGAGAGTTTTGTCCTGGTATTCGGTGGGAAAAAAGACATGCTAATGAAATACTTTCCAGGAGTGCCCAGGACCATCCAGCTGATGGAGCTCAGTATTTTTAAACCAGCAGATCTGAATAACTTGTGAGAGTTGTAAAGGAGGTGGCCAAGGAGCTGTCTGGATAGTTAATGGTGGTTTGCAATAGGTCTTGGAACAGCCACTGGAAGTCCTGGAGGACTGTGAAAAAGCCAGCACCACACCCACACTCCAAGGAGTGACCAGGACACTGCTGATTTTAAGTGTTTAAGGCTGGGAGGGATCTTGGACAATTAATGGCACCACAAGCACTGAATAGGATGATTAAAAGAGGGTGGTGTGGTGGCAAAAAAGGGTAATTAAATAGGGTGGTGTAAAGGGTGGCAAACAGGGGTTTGAGGGATACAGCAGTGGGGAGCTCAATGCCTTTCGCCGATGGGGTGATGAGAGTGTTAGGCAGAGATAATCATGCCAGTGGAATGTCCTCAGCCTGCCACACAGCCCTTGGCTTGGTCCCTGCCATGGATTGATCAGGGAAAATTACAAAATCAACAGGGCTTGCATTAAATAGATTAAAACTGCGTAACTGAGAGGGCTCAGAGTACAGCTGTACACAGGGAGCGAGCGGCGAGCAAGTGCATGTCCAGAGAGGGGATAGGACAAGGGGGAATGGTTTTGAACTAAAAGAGGAGAGATTTAGATGGGATATTAGGAAGAAATTCTTCCCTGTGAGGGGGGTGAGGCCCTGGGACAGGATGCCCAGAGAAGCTGTGGCTGCCCCATCCCTGGGAGTGTCCAAGGCCAGGATGGATGGGGCTTGGAGCTCCCTGGTCTAGTGGAAGGTGCCCCTGCCCATGGCAGGGGGGTTGGAACTAGAAGATATTTAAGGTCCCTTCCAACCCAAACCATTCTGGGATTGGGTTGGACAACCCAATCTATGACTGAGGTGGTCTGAATATCCTGTCTGTGGCACCAGCATGGAGGTAAATGCAGGGGTTCAGAGAAACCTGGAATGAAGGAAGAGGAGAGTTTTATTCTCTCTCACTAGCTCAGAGCTCTGCACGATGGGACTCTCCAAAAAACACATCTCTGGCAGCAGGGGAAGGAATTGGGCTGCTGCAGGATCCTGCAGCAGCTGGAGGGATAAGAAGCCCTCTGGGATGGGATCAAGCTTGATACAGATGTTTTTAAACAAACAGGCACCTCCCTCCCTTTTTGAGAATTGCTCACCTTCTGTGTCTCTCCTGGGATTAAACAGGTGCTGCAGCCACCACCAAGCACAACCACCAGAGTATTCCTGAGGTCTCACAGCATTAGATATAAATATGCAGCTTTGGAAACTGGAATGATTTTCATTTTTGTTTCCTGCTCATTCCTTCCCCCAGTTAATTGAATTCCAGGAGTGTACCATCACCTGATGTTGTCCCCAAATTTTCTCTTCTCTACTTGATCTCTAGGTAAATTACCCCCAAAACTAATTAAAGAGCAGAATGATACTGCAGCAGCAGGACTGCTACTAATCTTCCCGTGGATTGTAACTTATGGGAGTGATTGAAATGCTGGGAAATTACATTCCTTGGAGGAGGTCAGCCTTCGAGTTGTAAGTGGCATTTTTCTTTTTTAATACGTGGCTGCTTCAATGCTCATAATCTCACAGGTCAACAAAAGTCAAGACCTAGGTTAACCAGAAAGAGAAACTCCTGTGTGTCCTCGGGTTTAATGTGGGTTTGTGAAGAGCTGAGGAGAAAAGGATGAAATGCTTGGCATTGTGCAGAAACCCTCAGAGGGGAAATGGGTTTGCAGAGGGAGGAAGGACAGGGCTGGCTAATGGGCATGTTACAGGCATGTGTACAATAAATTACCTTGATTGTCTTCTCTGTGCTGGGCATGGGGCTGAGTGCATTTAGTGGTCACTGACTGTATCGCATTAACCTGCTGCATACAGGACGTGTCTCTTTATCCTGCCAATTACTGCAAATCTAATCAGCTTTAGCTGGGTAAAAATAGAGCCAGTTTCCGTGTGGAAATCAAGAGGCACAAAAACAGCAGCAAAGAAGCTGATCCTGATCAACTGAGCACATGGGAGGGAAGACTCGCAGCGCTGGGAGCATGAGTTGTGTTACGATGTTTTTTTCCTTGTGGGCAGGTGGATCTTTTCCCCCAGGCCTGGATTTTCCCCAGCACCCTGTCAGGCAGCCTGGAGGAAGGAGCTGGGGAGTGTGGGAACCACAGGGAGGCAGAGAACTCCTCCAAGCATGGATATTCCATGAGCTTTCAGGAACGAGGGAATGGGGCTGGAATCAGCTGGAAGGGACAAACAAGGGCAAGCTGATGCAGAGGGGGCAGGGGCATGCACGAGGTGTTTTGCAGTAAAGGCAGAGAAAGATGTGCATGTAATTCAGGTCATTTGGCTTTTGGGGTGGGGGAAAACACATATTGTTCCAGGTTTAGATTATCTGGTAAATGGATCATAGCATAGAATTCCAGAATGGTTTGGGTGGGAAGGGATCTTAAGGACCATCCAGATCCACTCCTGCCATGGGCAGGGACACCTTCCACTATCCCAGGTTGCTCCAAGCCCCGTCCACCCTTACCTTGGACACTTCCAGGGATGGGGCAGCCACAGCTTCTCTGGGCAACCTGTGCCAGGGCCTCACCCCCCTCACAGGGAAGAATTTCTTCCCAATATCCCATCTAAACCTACTCTCTTTCAAAAAAGCCATTCCCCAGTGATAGATGGATGGCCATGAATGATGACCAGATCTGAGTTCCTGTGTGCTCTGGAACACACCCAGCAAGAGTATCCAGTAAAATCATCCTACAATCCCATGTAAAGGCCCACAAAGGAAGTAGCATACAGGGAGAAAAGGAGCTTTACATGGCTCTGCAGGTGGTAGCATCTCATCCTCCTTCCCTCCTCCATCCCTCTGTGATGTTTGCTGAAGGACAGAGGTAGTTTTTGGCTATTGTGGTCTTGGAAGCTGAAAAATAAAACCAAGGGAAAGCAATGTGATTTACCCCCAGGATGTCTCATCTGCCCTTTTATTTTATTGGACCACCCTACAACAAACGTGTGTTGAGTTTTTTATTCATGACAAACCCCAGATCCTTTTCAAGCAAGACACAGCCTGCTACACGGAGAGGCCCCTCTTTGCCCTTCTCATCCCAGGTGACAAACCCCCTTATTTGAAGGGACTTGGCTTCCCTAGCCACCCACATCTCCCTGTGTTTTCCACCCTAATCACCTTTCCCACCACTCTTGTGGGGGTTTGGGATACCCCTTGGCAGGGCAGAAAACCCACGGTGACCAATTTTCCGGGGCTGAAAGATGCCTGTGAATAAACCTGAGGTAGCCAGTCTTAACCAAACAAAGTACAGCCTTGATTTGAAGCCTCTGAATTTTCTGTCTGAGACCAAGGAGCGGGAATGGTGCCCATAATGAAGGGACATCTGTCACCCGTGTGCTCCTGCTGGGTTTGTCAGGAAATGCGGCTGACATAATGTGAGGAGAACAAACCTGCCTTGGAGGATGGCTTGGCATGCTGGGCTCCACCTCCATCACTGCCACGGCCAAAGCTGCTCCTCCTGATGATGGCAAGGGCTGCAGGAGATGATGTGGGGTTCATCCTGCCCACCTGGGAAGGGTCACATCCCAAACCTTTGCCAAACCTGGTAGCAAAAGCCGTGTCTGCTCCCTCTGTCCCACCTCAGTCTTCAGACAGGCTTTAACCTGCATGAGGTTAAAAAAACCCAACCAACCAAACAAAACAACTCAGAGGGTATTTGTTTGCTTTGGGGGTATTTGGGGTATTGTTTTTTTCTGGCTCCTCTTAACAGCTACAGAAAGTCACTTTGCTTTTAATTCTGGAAATGCTCACATCCCAGAGAAGTTGAGTTTCTGGCTGCCCCATCCCTGGAAGGGATCCAAGGCCAAGCTGGATGGGGCTTGGAGCAACCTGGGATAGTGGAAGATGTCTCTGCCCATGGCAGTGACATGGGATGAGCTTTAAGGTCCCTTCCAACCCACACCATTCCATGATTCTGTGATTCATAAAAGCTCCAGCTCCAGGACTGTAGAAGCTGAGGGTTTCAAGTATTAGTCAAAATGGCTTTTTTTTTTCTCCTCAAGCTCCTAGTGGGCTGAATCCTAATATCTGACCTCACCAATGCCAGAGGTGGTACAGAAAGGCAGCACTGCTGCTGTCACCCAGCCATGCTCAGAAAGAAACACTCACTCCCTCTGGTCTTACCCTTTGGAAAAGGTGCTGCTCTGAGCACTGGGATTTGCTCTTGATGGAAGATATAAGGCTCAACCAAGTATTCTGGCATCTGATTAGAAAGAAGGGATCAGGCTCTCAGTTTAATGGAGATGCTGATGTATGAATTCCTATGTGAATAATGAATGTTTGGAAATGCTTTGAGCCCTGTAAATGGGAAGGACAGTGAGTTTCCCTGTGTTCAGAAAGCCAGTGGCAGAAGTTCCCAGAATTGTTTGGACTGTAGTAATAGAGATTCATAATTCATACTAAAGAAGAAATGTCTCTCAGTGAAGCGAGAAGAAACAGCAATGTAAAAAAGTTGACATTACTCATATTCTTTCTTACAAAATCCTGTCACACACCCTTTTCTCTGGGCAGATAAACACCTACGGAAGGATTTATTTCATATTTGATGTAGGTTTTCAAACAAGGTTTCTTTCTTACAGCCTGTTTTGTAGGGATTTACACAGATGCACTCTGCAGTCTGCAATAGCATGTCTGGGCTGTCTAAACACGTGAAATTCCTTTGCTTCCCAAAAGCCAGAGTAGAAAGTCACCCTACACATTTCATGCGTTGGGTTCAAAGGAAGAAAAAAAAGCAAAGCATAAAACGAACCTCCACAAAACTCAAAGCCAGATCCACAGGTTTTGAAGATCTGCTTAAGGAATCAGCAAGCAGGATTCAGGAGTGGTTAATAACAGAGTGTATTACATGGTACCTATTAACATGGGATAATCCAGCAGGAAAAGAAAGGGCGAGGGATAAAGGAACGTCGCCCTGGAACAGCGAGACTTTCAGAAATCAAGCCCCGAGAATTCTAAACCAGATTAGCTGAGCTGTCACTGTCAGAGACACCACGGGCACGGAGCAGGGGAGCAGCAGGGATGGGGGAACACGAGGGTGTTGGAATTTCCACTGTGATGGAATGCACACCTCGGTTCTGCTGAAATTTGGGAGCCCAGGAGCACACGGTGCTGATAAATCCCAGCTGGGAACTCTTCTGAAGAGAGGGAATATCTGGATTTGGACAGAAACTCTGCTGCTCATCCCAGACATGGTGGGATGAATGGAGTTCCCCTAAAGAAGCAGAGCTGGAGGCTCCCTTCCCTGCCCTCCATCTCATTCACTTCTTACTCAACTTCATTCCCAGCCAAGAATACAATCTCCCTTGGGCTTCCCCCTCCTATAAATGCTCTTCTCACAAACACTCCAAGCTCCTCCTTTACCCTCTGCTCATATTTATCAGTATTACTTGACCCTTCCCTCCAAACTTCCTTTGTGATTACCAGGATTTTCAAAACCCTGTGAATTTTGGATGGTTAATTCCAGAGATCTCAGGCTGAAAGCTGGTGCCAAAGGAAGACCTGCTTCAATTTGTCACTTACCTCGAATGCCCCAGGCCCTGCCATCTTCATCAGGAAACTGGAGAGCATACAGGGGTCTGAATTTTTAAAGTAGGGGGTCCAAGTCAAACTCTGGAGTGAAAAGCTTCCAAGTTATTTGTTGAAAGTGAAAATTTGGAAGGAACTGGCTTTCTGTCTGCATGCAGGCACCCAACTGATTAGCAGAGCTGCTGAGCACTCAGATTTGGACTTCTGTTCTGGATGTATCGATCCTAAATGCTTACACACAGCTCTGGAGTGCTGCAGAGCAGCCTCTGCTCCTACTGACGTGCTGGCAGCACTCAGCCCTGACAGGATCTATCCCTAAATCACTGTACAAACCTCACCCCAGCCTGCTTTCCCTGCTGGGCAGAGGGTGTAAAGGGATATGTCCTAAAAGGGGGAAATAATATCCTGGGAAAAACCAGAACCATCTGAAATGAAATCCTGGCCCAGCTGAAGTCAATGAAGGTTTGAACTGGGCTGGGATCTTGCTCTGTCTGCAACAGGCATCTGTTCCAGTGTCCCAGAAAAACCTCTTTAAACAAGAGCAGGCTGCCCATGGTTCTCATCAGTCTCAAGTATTTCCTATGTTTATTTTCTTGGCCAAGCCCCAGGTTTGCCAGTTGCTGCACTGTACACTCTGCTGGCCTGTGCTCCCTCCCATGGAGTCAGATGTCGTTTCTTCCCTTCCTATCCCAAACTGCTGAGCTGGGCTTCTTCAAGCCATGAATCCCTCCCCCCCCCCATCCTCCTTCACAAATACCTCTGGTTTATATTTACTCCACAAAATGTTTCAGGGTCGTTTTGGGAAGAAAGACACTCCAGCAATGTAAGATGACCCCGTCCGTCAGTGGCTCTTCCCACGAGGATGTGCCTGCAGCCTGGGATCCTGCTATTCCCATCCCATGAAACCAGAGTGCTCCAGATTGCCCACACATGATGCTAATTTTTGGGTTCAGAAGGACCAGATTCCTCAAAAAAACAGGGAAAAAACAGGCTGTGTGCTGGCTACTGACACAGCCCTCACCCACATGGACATGACAGCGCTGCTCCTGCTTTACACTGAAATCCCAGTCAGGAAAACAAGGACCAGTCTTGCTGGTAGGACTCAGGGTTGGCCCTTATCCCATCTGCTCTGAATCACCCACTCCCTGACACAGGAGCAGACAGCTCCAAACCTGGAGCCATGCTGGCTGAAGGGAAAGCTGTCAGTGTGTGACACAGAGACGAGCAGTGCTGGGCTTTGGGATCTGAACATGTTACCTTTCCCTTCCCCTTCTCCTCTCTGTTGTCCAGAGAAGCTGTGGCTGCCCCATCCCTGGAAGTGTCCAAGGCCAGGTTGGACGGGGCTTGGAGCATCCTGGTCTAGTGGAAGGTGTCCCTGCCCATGGCAGGGGTGGGACTGGATGGTCTTTAAGGTCCCTTCCAACCCAAACCATTCCATGATTCTATGACTGATCCGAATGGTTTCATTAACCCTTCTTCCAAAAAATTGTAGATCTTCAAATAGTTTTTCCAAAAGCTCAAAACCAAACAGTACATTTTCGTCCTCCTCTGCCTTGCTCTCTCCCAAATTCTTCATTTCTTTGCATAAGCCTTAATTGGGATGACTGTGTTGCCTTCTCTTTTAAAAATTCCTGTTTTGGTGGCCAAACACAGGGTATTTAGAGAGCTGGGAGCTGTGCACACCCCTTACCATTTTTTGTGGGTAATACTTGTTTTTTTTAATGAACATTTCCTATCCACTTTCAAATAGTGCCCAGAATTCCCTGGCAGTGTCGAGATAACATGTTCTCCACATTCACTTCTTCATAACACATCCCTGCCTGTAAAACACCCAGAGTGCAGATGAGAGCCAGGAGAGACCCATCTCCCATTTGAAGGGCTGGGAAGCTTTGCAGGAATGTTTCCATTTTCTGAGGAGAGACTGATGACACAAAGGACACCCCCTGACACGGGTCAGTCACCCCTTTTTTTTTTTTACAAGGACCCAAAAGGATGCCCCAACCTGCAGGTCTGTGGTTTGGATCCAACAACTCTCATTTCCAGGCTGAGCAAAGGCAGCTCTTTGCATACCACAGGAACAACCTAAATCCAGGAGTGCTGGAGTTCACCCAAGTTTCTTCAACATCCCATGAAGCCCAGTAAAGACCTCTCCCACCTCCAGCTGATGATCCTTCCCACACAGCAGTGACTCCTTGGGCTTTGTGTCCTTGAGTTGGCTGTGGGCTGTCAGCTGCTGATGTGCTTTCGATTTACAGCTGCCACATCAACCCTTCCCCACACACATTTCAGCAAGTTATTTTAAACAAGAAGCATTTGGACAATGCTCTCAGGCACATGGTGGGATTCTTGGAGTTGTGCTGTGCAGGGCCAGGAGCTGGACTTGATGATCCTCGTGGGTCCCTCCCAACTCAGGGTATTCTGTGATTCTGCAATTCTACTTTAGTTGGCCTGGTTGGGCAGGACAAGAGTTGTTCCAAAAATGGGTATGGATTCATCAGGTCCCAAAATGTACAGGACCAAGTTCTGTTTTCCATGATTCCTGGGGTCTGCAGCAACAGTAGGTTCCTGGCACCCTCTAATGGAAAAGCTCAGTCACTGAATCACCATCTCCTCGGTCTGCGAGTTTTGGCTCCTGCACTTCTAGTTTTAATGTAATCTCCCAGTAATAACTTCCAGTCAGGCAGGACACACGCCGTGCCAGCCTGGACCCGGAGAATGTGCTGAACAAATGTCAGGGCTGCTCTGGGGAAGGAGAGGCTGCCTGATGATCGCCCCCCAAACCCAGGAAGCCACTGCACACAGGGATTGCTGCTTTACTTATGGAAATGCAAGGCAAGAGCTAATCAGCTCTGACATTTGTGCCTCGTTTGTGAACTTAAGACACATGCTAGTGGGATGGTCATGTTACATCGCCTGTCCTTCCTTTTCTCCCTTGGCCACTTTGATGGGATGGCATTTTCTCGGATATTTTTCCAAGTTTGGCATCCTGGAAGCATCTCAAATCTCTGCCCAGGTTGGACTTGGCTTTGGGGCTGGTTCATGTACAGAATTCCTGGTTGAATTACAAGGTATTTTTAAAGCTTAGCTCTTGCTAGAAAGTGAGACCCATAGCCAGGGAAGCATGCAGCCCTCAGGCAGAGCTCTCCAAGGATTTGTCCCCGAGTAATGGAGGACACCTGACATTCAGAGGCATGGAAAAAGCCTGGGTGGTGACAAGCACATCATTCCTGTGAGGATCTGGCAGGTTCAGGCAGCCCATGGCCAGGTGGAGGGGGTGGCACCCTGGAGGCTTTTGGCACTTCATCAGGAGCTTGGCTTTGGTCTGAGTGTCCCTGGATGGATCATGGGGAAGGACTGGCTTTTCCACTGAGATCCCTGCCCCAGGTAAAACATGGCACTTCTGCCAAGGGAGAATCTGCCCACTGCTGAGCTGCCAGAGGAGGAACAGGGTATGAAGTAGGACCCAGACCATAAATCACGCTCTTGTCCTTCACACACTGCACCCAGAGATAAAGGAAATAATTTAAATAACTGTTTAATACATAAAATTTAATTTCCAGGAAATGATGATCCATGCCAGTTTCCAAGCTCTGAGAAGGAGCTTGGAGTCCTCAGAGAGGGACACTTCATCAGGAACTGTAGTAACAGGACAAGTGGGAATGGCTTCAAACTGAAAGAGACTATGTTTAGATGGGATGTTGGGGAGAAATTCTTCCCTGTGAGGGTAGTGAGGCCCTGGCACAGGTTGCCCAGAGAAGCTTTGGCTGCCCATTCCTGGAAGTGCTCAAAGCCAGGCTGGACAGGGCTTGGAGCAACGTGGTCTAGTGGGAGGTGTCCCTGCCCATGGCAGGGGGTGGAACTGGATGAGCTTTAGGGTCCCTTCCAACTCAAACCATTCCATGATTCCATGATTGGCTACAACGTGCAGGATGTTTGAAAACTTACCAGCACATACGGTGATATTTTCCTTGGCAAAGGGCTCCCTAAGAAAATGAAATTAAAAAATAAAAAGCAGACTGGCCTGAGCCTGGCAAATGTGCCATTGCTGGCACCAAGAGTTTAACACCCCCCAGACCTACCTGCGCATCCTTTGCCTCACAATAGAGAGTAAAAACCAGGCTGTGATGTACCAGATCATTAAAAACACAGAGGACCAGTGTTCCCCAGTATTCTCCAAGGGGCAGCTGAGACCCTGGGATGTATTTTACCCATAAGTTTAAGGCACAGTTAAACACAGGCCTCAGGAAGTGAAAGCTACTACTGAAATTCAGCAGGTCTCTTCTAAAATCCCTTTAAACATCCTTTTACTTTTAGAATCCCAGTTTCCACAGCAACAAGACACACAGCTCTCTGCGGAGTTTAGGGCTATAAATAACCCTGAGATCTATAGTTGTGATATTAGCTATGAGGGCTTTAAAAAAAAAAAAATTGCATGTGGTAATGAAGGGAAAGGAGTAGCGCTGAAAGGAAACGAATTTAATGAGGAAAAGATGGTTCCAAACTCTGTTTAGAGCATGGTTTTGAACAAAGGAAAACGGCTCCTGGTAAGATCCTGCCTTTTCAGTCGGATTGTTGGGAATGTTGCCTTGCAATCTCACTTTCTACCTATGTTTAAACTCCGTGTTGCCTTAAAAAGGCAGGAGAAATGACAATTAGCTGTTGTTGCTCGTTCTGGGGAAGCGATTAAGGAGGCAACACTGAGCCAGGTTTGAACAGCCTCATGCAGATTGAACCTTTCCTGCCACACCAGCGACTCCGCTGGCTCCGCGTCTCGCCTTTGGAAAAGGATGTCTGCGTGTGCTAACTTTAAACACATCCTTTAATCCTAATTGCTCCTCTGATCCGGGACCGTTGGCTGCGGCAGGACCGCCTGCAGGGAAGATGCTATTCCACAAGACGCAGTCAGAGGGCAGGAATTTGGTCTTGGATCCAAAGAAGCGCCGTCCTTACCCCTTGACATCAGCGTATAAACAAAGGCACAGTCCCATAAGGAAAGATAAATATTAGCTGTGTTAGAGGCAAAGAGGAAATTAAATAACTATCACACGGCGTAAAAACAAGCCCGTGAGGGGAGGGAGAGCTGGTGGGTTTGAGCTTGCAGAACAGATTTGTATACAGTAGTGAGGAGGAGGAGATGAGGAAGGAGAAGAAAGGAAACACAAATCAAAGAGGTATTTGGAGTTTCCTCTATTACAAACAGAAGGCCCATGTTATTCAAACAGATGTACTGCATGTCACCAGTTTGCTGGTGTTTGTTATTTTAAGGATGGGCTTAGGAAGAAAATAAATTCCACGCCAAGGCTCCTTTATATCCATTTTTGGCAGTCTGTGGAGAGAAGCCCAGAGTGGGGCTGTGGAGATTCCTCCAGGCTGGTGGTACATCCTCTGCTCTCTCCCCAGGAGGGAATTTGACTGAATTGCTGGGAAGGAATCCCACCAGCAGCTCCACATCAGGTCAGGCCGGGGCAGAAACCCACCAGCAGCACCGTGGAGCAGCATTGCTGCTGCTCACCAAGGATACAAAGAACTGGGAGAAAAATAATGTCTTGTACAACATGGGTAGGCAAAATCCAGCAAAACCTGTATGGAAAAAAAATCCAGCAAAACTATGTGGAAATGGGAAGCTGCTCTCTGGGGACTTCCCTATGCAGTCCCCAGGGAAGACACCTCTGCCTGGGGCTGGGGAGACAGAGGACTTTGCAACAAGACTGGAATAACTCATTTAAATGTGACCCTTGAAGTTCACCCTGGGATCTAAATGTCCATCTGGCTTCTCTCTGGCCTCATCACCAGATGGAAAAATTACGTGGTGATGGTCTGCAGTTGTGCCTCTCCAAACTGGCTTTGCAACCCAGGATAAAACAGGAGCAGAAGGACATTGGAGTCTCTTATGAGCTACACCACAGTCAGGTTTTGTTTCTCCTGAAGGTGTTGGCTTGGTCATGGTGAGAAAATAAAGACATAAACCATGTTTTTCTGGTCCCTAACAAGTGGTTCAGAGGTGATCTGCTTTTGATGTGAGTCTTGTACGAGGCAGCTCCGATCAAGGCACCACTTTGAACTGGTGTTTTTTTCTAGCATTGCACACTCGGAGCTGTAGGAATTTCTGGTGGGGAAGAAATATCACAAACATTATCCATATACAGAAAAAAAAATAAATATTAAATGCCCAGCGGCAATTTCTGGGCTCAGAGTGCAAACATGTAATTCCAGCACGTTCTGCCCGAGTGACATTTCTGGATTGATTGTGTTTTCCAAAGGCCTTTTAAGCTTCTCTCCTCCTTGGTACCATTTAGTCTGGATAAAAGCAAAGCAAAGGAAGACATGAAAAACCTTCCCCTTCAGAGAACACATCAGGAATAAAACACATGCTCTGGGACTGATGGGATGTCTCCTTTCCTGCAATTAACTGATCATCACACAGGACATTTTAGAAGCCTTTTTAATAGAAGACACACAAAGTTGGAATCAGTAAGAAATAGTAAAAGAAAAGGAAAACATAAGGCATTGCAGAGGGAGCAGGCACCAGGCCCATTCTCTGAGGGCTCTGTCCTGCTCCCACTGAAATCAAAAGGAGTTTTGGAGTTGGCTGCAGTGGGAACAGGAACAGTCCTTAGGGCACTAATTAGTACAGCTGGCTGAATAATGCATAATGAACAGTTCATTCAGCTAATTTCATCTCTTTTTCTATTCATGACTTGCCCGCGAACCAATCCCAATTTTCTCATTTTGGTTGTCATTCAGAAGTTATTTGTAGATTTCTTGAGGAAATCATCCCCAGTGTGCAGTTCCAGCATCACAACATGTAAATATTGGGAGTTTGCACAGAAAGGTTTGAGTGTGGGACCTGCAGGTGGGACAGGTGACATCAGCTTTCTCATGACGGGTTGGGAGAGCTGGGGCTGCTCAACCTGGAAGAGAAGAAAAGGCTCCAGGGAGACCTTAAAGCCCCTTCCAGTGCCTAAAGGGGCTCCAAGAGAGATGGAGAGAGACTTTGGACAAGGGCCCGGAGGGATAGGACAAGGGGGAATGGCTTGGGGTAGGCTTAGATGAGATCTTGAGAAGAAATTGTTCCCTGTGAGGGTGGTGAGGCCCTGGCACAGGTTGCCCAGAGAAGCTGTGGCTGCCCCATCCCTGGAAATGTCTAAGGCCAGGTTGGATGGGGCTTGGAGCAACCTGGGATAGTGGAAGGTGTCCCTGCCCATGGCAGGGGTGGAACCAGATGGTCTTTAAGGTCCCTTCCAACCCCAACCATTCCAGATTCTTGCCCAAGTTGGTATTTTTATGATCAAGTGCAGCAAGAATTTGAAATGTTGCAAAGAAACACTGAACTTTAAATTCATATTCAGTAAATTACAGGGGCACTTTCCTTTTCTTCCTGGTGCTTTCTCCTCAAGCATTTTAAATGGATCTTGCTGGTTATTGGAATACTGACCAAAGGCAGTGAGAGGAGGGAAATGATGTGAAAACACCCCAAGGAATGTCAGTGGAATAATCAAGAAAATATTTCCAGATTTTCCTTTCCAGCTCTAAAGTGTTTTGGCTTTAGCAAAGAGTAAATTAACATTGTGTAATGGATGAGAGTTGGAATCAGCCCATGGATGAGAGGACAACTCCACACTGGGTTGCTGCACATCCCTTGTTTGGTAGAGTCACCATAGTGTGACTTCCCTGAGGTAAGATTTAAGTAAGGAAATATTCAGAGCCAAAGGAATCCAAAGGAAAAAGCTTCCCTGTGGCTGGGATGGTGTGGACATACAGGCTGCAGCTTCAGCAGAGGCTGAGACGTCCTTGTCCTTCCATCCATGCAGAGCAGGAGAGGCAGGGACAGGCCAAGGCACAGGCAGCGAAAAATGGGGAAAACCAAGAGTGTTTCTTTTGCAGCAGTTCCCGAGATGGATACAGGGAGTAAGGAAAGGGAGCTGGGAAAGTGGTTTTGGCAGGCAGGGACTGTGGATTTTCATACAGAAACAAGTCCCCCAGGGAACCGTGCGAAGCCAGAAGGTCTGCCTGGCTTCTGGGGCCAAGGAGGGACGTGCCAGTGCTATTCCAATGGGGAAGGGACCCAGGGGACATGGGGCAAGGGTAACTTGAAGTTTGAATTTTGAGAGGTGACAGGGTGGTGACTGAGGGGGGATCTTTGCTCAGGAAGAGGTGAGCCTATCCCTGATGCCTTCAGCTGGAAAAAAAACCCTGGAAAATCCGTGTTTAAAGACATTCTGTACCTGCCGGAGTCTATCGGCAGAGGGCACTGACACTCGCACACACAGCTCCCTGCCAGCCTTTAATCCATCCTGCTCTTCCTGCTGTCACAGCAAGGACACCTTTCCTCCACCCTGCCCAAACCAAACCCACTCAGTTTAGCACTTGAAAGACAAACTGTAAGGGACGCTGCAGGCCCGACATCTGGCCGCTTTTTTGGGCTTTTTTTTTTTTTTTTAATCCCTTTTCCCAAAGTCCACGTGATATTTTTCTATGTGCTTCAAAGCCGGGGTTTGTTTGTTTTTTCAAACCCAAGAGCTCCAATTCCAGCATCTGCGCGAAACCCTGCAGGAAATAACCCGTGATTACAGAAGTAGTTGAGCGAACATGCAATAGCAATATTTATCTTTCCCTTCCGTGGAGCGGCGCAGAGGCACGAAATGCTATTGCTCCTGTCACTCACTGCATCCCGGCAGGAAAGGAGGCGGGGGAGGTTAGGGTGGAGCTGCAGGATCAAAGGATTCCAGTGAGGCTGAAGAGGAATGGGAGAGGTGGATGGAGGGCAGGTCAGAATGGCAATGAGGAGAAAGGTTTTGGAAGAGAGGAGCCAGGAAGGGCGTGTGGGGAGAGGTGGGGGATGATCAGCAGTGGGAAATTTGGGAGAGAGGGGGATAGAGCAGAGGGACTGCAAGGAGGTAGCACAAAAGGAGCTACCAGAGTGACAGTCCACAGAGCTCCCACTCCAAATAACCCAGCGCTGGTCTGTCAGGTTGTATGTACATCCACGTATAAAAGCGTGCTTTCTCCCAACAGATTGTCCCGGGAAAGCATTCAATCCCCAAAAGAGGGAAAGCTGGCTTGGTTGGAACCCACACCAGGGAAGGATGCCCACCACAGCTGACTCATACTCAAGACAGCTGTGGGTTCATCTATGGCTTTGGAGGTCATTTTGATAGAAGACTTGGAATTTCCAGGCTGAACTTCTGGCAGAAGCACTAAGATTTAAGCCACATTTAGGAGGTTTAAAATGTCATACGTGTCATTAAATGGGCAGAAGTGTTTTTTTAAGTGTTGAGCAGCCTCCTAAGAGCTCCTAAATGTGATGGGAAAAAGCTCTGAAAAGGTCCTAGTGGAGGAGTCCTGTGGGCTGGGAGCACTGAGCATGAGATGGATTTGAGTAACACCACTGGCCTTCTAACCAGCAGCCTCCCAACCAAAGATCCCCTCTCTTTTCCATGTTAGAGATTCTCATCTCCACTGATTCAGTGGGTGGATACTGAAGTGAACTATCTCCTTTCACACTGGACTCAGTCACCCACCTCACACTGAACTATTTCAGTTAATTTTTAATTGACATTCAAGTTGAACTCACATGAAGAAGAAATTGTCTGGGTGGATTTGACTACACTGGCTCTCAGATGCTGCTTGAAGGAAAAGAGGCACTTCAGCCAGGCTTCTTGGCGTAACAGGACTGAAGAAATCCAAGTAGGAGAACTCAGACCCTTAAAACAGCATCTGAGGTGAGAATTGAAGCAGATGCTTCCAGTGTTGAAGAACTGCCCTTGCCTTACTGAGACACCCAATAACAGCCTCTGCATGCTCTGAAAATACAAAAAAAGGAAAATCTCTTCACTCTTATTTACTGTTTACTGATTATTCCAGCAAGGAAACTTCCCCATTTGTCTCAAACGTGCGCAAAGAGAATTTTTGGGGAGAACATGCCGGAAATAGGATGATCTGGGGATGAAACAAGGAGCCAGTTTGGGGTCCCGAGGGCTGTGCTCATACAGGGAAGGCGGCTGAACAGACAGCCCAGGACGACCTTCACTCCCCACCCGCTGTCTTGGTAACATGAGCTCTTACACAGTTGATTTATCTCGCTGAGGGCGGTTCTTGCTTTGCCCGCTGGCTCACCAGGAATTCTTGGTGACAGAATTATATGTCACGCTCCTTTTGGTTTCCTCAGACTTCACCCAAAGCCACTTCTAATCAGAGAAAAGGCTCCCAGTTCATATATTACACTTCAGATTAGTTTGTCTTGCTGCCTGGCATCGAAGACAAACAATTTCTGGCTGTAAACTACAGACTCCCTCTTTAGCAGCAAAATTCTCATTCAAACTTTTATTTAGGCTCAGGCTTAGACCTGGTTCCCAGGTGGAAAAGTTTAAACATTCACCTTGCTACAGAAACCTGACTTTGAGCACAGCGTGGTGCTTTCAGGATGGATTAGTGGGTAAAGGATGTGCTTTCAGGATGGATAAAGACATCAGTATAAGCAGAAAGGCCACCAAAGATCTTGTCATCCTCACGCCAACTGCCTGGCTCATGGTAGAATTCAATGCAAACCTTTCCTAAGGGACTGAGAGCACTTCCTCTGTTTTCCACATATCCCTTCCTCCAATGGACAATACTGGGCACGGCAGGAAAAGGAAGCACATATGGTTTGCACTCGATGACGAATCACTACAAGGAAAGGACACAGAGAGCCTGTGGGATTTTCAAGGACCCTCTCACAGCAGGAGTCTGCAACAGAAGCAGGGTTGTGTCTCTTTACAATATATGACATTATGCAGCCCCGGTAAGTATCCTTTGGCTGCTTACTCTTGCATTTCAGTGGGACTTCAATAAATGCAGTCGATGGTCTGTGATATTCCACAGGGAAATAAAAAAGGATAAACTACCAGCATTTGGAATTTTTTGTGGTGCAGCAGTTCATCTCAGCAAGGTGTATAATGAGATTTCCAATAAACCATCACCCAAAGGAATGAGCCTTTCTCTGTTCTGCAATACCAACACACGTGGTCACACAACTCATTGCCCACATTTGGACATCTGTGCATCCCATAAAGATCAACTCAAGACAAAATGCAATTTTGCCTCTGAAAACATCAGTGTTGGGTCTTTTGTTTATCTGCAGCGCAGCGAAATTGCACTTGTGAAAATAAAACACACGGTCCATCTTCCAAGAAGATTAGACTCATAGAAAAATCAAGTCTGGACTCATTTGTTGCCTGCCTGGGGCTGCATTTAAAAATGTTATTCCTGGCTTGTCCCACTTAAAGATCTTCAGCCGTGTCATTTATCCAGCTGATGCGCAGTCTGGCTACTGGGCTACAACAGCCAAACAGCCGAAAAACACTATGGAAAATAGGAATTGTGTCCCTGCCTCTTGGCTGCCGGATGCCGTCCGTGCAATCCACGGGCAAATCTGAAGCTGATAAAGCTGCTACAAAATGTGCATTGCTACGTCGCTGTCAGCCACAATCCCTGTTCAGAATGGAGAGCTGGAACACAGGAGGGGGACGAAAAAATTACCATTTTAAGAGGTCTTTGGAGTCTCTTTTGTTTCCACACTGTATTTAAAGACAATCTGAAGTCAACGGCCAAATTGGCAGAGCAAGGGTTGGGTTGGTGGCGGCTCAGGCAAAAGCAGGAGCCAAAAGCTTTATCTGGGTTTTGGCATTACACCCCCAGCAGCAGCTCCATCCCTGAGGATCTTTGCCATCCTAAAACAACGGCTGAGGAAGGAGGGCATCGTAGCCATTCCCTCTTCTACTCCCTAAGTCTCCTCATGGCTGGAATGAGTGGGTTTGACTGAAAAGTCGGGGGAAACCACACTGCCCCACACTGGAGTCAGCGAAGAGCAAGAGCAGCACTGTGAGTCAGTGACAGACTGGAAATGCTCGTGCCGTGAAGGAGAGGAGGAAAGTGGCCAAAACCGACTTGGGATCAGTCAGAATGTGCCCTGGGGCACCACTACACGGTGCAGGCACAACCCTGAGGGGGCGGACAGGAGCCCCCAGGCCCAAATTCTCCACCACAGCCCCTCTGCAGGATCAGCACAGCCCAGCCATGCCCTGAGAAGGGTGGCCGCCCCTCAGAGCCCCCTGAGGGCGGAGACCGCCCCGGCCCCGCCACTCCCGCTCCCCCCGGGCGGCCACACACAAAAGACGACTGCTCCCGCCCCTCTCCTATTTAAGGGTCCCGCTGACCAATCAGCGCCAAGGGCGGGGCCAAGGGGGGATTGACAAGCCCCCCAGACCCCATCCCGTGCGTAAGGGAGGGGGCGGGGCGAAGAGCGCAGCCAGCCAATCCTCAGCCGCGAGCCCCGGGCCGGGCCAATCAGCGCGGCGGTGGGCGTGTCCCGCCGCGGGGTCAGGCCGGGAGCGAAGGAGCTCGTCGCTCCCTGTTCCTCGCGCTCCGCTCGCGGCTGAGCCTCCTCACCGCGGGATCCCTCCGCCCTGCGCGCCGCTAGCGGCCGGCGGTGTGTGCGCGCCGCTCCGTCCCCCTCCGCCCCGTGAAGGGATTATTTCCCGCGGCCGCAGTGGCGGGGCGGCCCCGGCGGGGCCCCCGCGCGATGGAGGCACCGGGCGCCCGGCGGAGGGACGGAGGAGCCGCCCCGTGAGGGAGGAACGGGAGCGCAGCGGCCTCCTCGGGGCCGCCGGCGGGCGGGGACCCCGCGGCCAGGCCGCGCCTCAGCGCTCGGGCCTGCGCCGCCCTCAGCGGGGCCCGGCCCGGCCCTGCCCGCCCGGGGCTGCCCCAGGCCGGGTGTGCGAGCCCCCGCCGGGGCGCGGGGCACGATGGTGGAGAAGCGGTGCCCGCGGCTGCAGCGGGACGGCGTGTACCGCTGGTTCTCCGAGCTGCCTTCCCCGCAGCGCGTGGAGTTCCTCTGCGGCCTCCTGGACTTGTGCATCCCTCTGGAGCTGCGCTTCCTGGGCGCCTGCCTGGAGGACCTGGCCCGCAAGGATTACCACTCCCTGCGCGACTCCGAGATCAAGGCCAACAACCCCGCGGACCTGGGCAGCCTCACCAACCTGACGGACGAGGTGGTGCGCAGCAAGCTGCTCGTGTCGCTGGCGCTGCTCGGCTCTGCCCACCGCGAGGCCGCCGGGGTCCTGTTCCGCACCCTCACACACATCGACTCGGTCATCAACAACTACGGGCTGCAGCTCAACGAGGGCCGCACGGGGGATGAGTTCCTGTTGCTCTTCACCATGGCATCCAACCACCCGGCGTTCAGCTTCCACCAGAAGCAGGTGCTGAGGCAGGAGCTCACCCAGATCCAGAACATCATGGCCAGCACCAGCAAGAATCCCAGCACCTCTACCCTCAACACCATGGCAACCTATCCCGGCTGCCATAAGGTGGGCATTCCGGTTTTTCCACGCGGGAGTGGCACTGCTGCGGGGCACAAGGTTTTAAACCTCGCTTTAGCATTTTAGTGCTAAATGGCAGCTGAAGAGGCCGGCAGGGCTGCTTGGTTGATGATGGGGATGAGGGCAGAAAGAGAGGATACATAGAGTTTTTAGGGGCTTGTGACATTTAAGAGAGAAGGGCTTCACGAGTTAATTAACAGCACCAATGTAAATCTTCCCTGTTTTCTCCTTAATGCATCTGCTGAGTGGACTGTCTTGCCAGCTGCATGGAAAACCAGTGATTTATGAAGGGAAACAAACGTGTCTGTAGGTTCAGGAGCAAGCATCTGTTCAAAAGTTTCCCTGGAAGTTGGAGAGGAGGATCAGCTTTGGGAGTAGCTGTCCAGTGGCAGAGGCGTCTTGGTGCGCGTGTGTTTTGTTTAGGTGGATGTGATGACAAACATTGGGAGCTTCTGATGATGAACTAAAAGAAATGTCGTTTCTTGTCAGCCCTGGGGTATTGATCCTGGTGTCGGGGGTTCACCGTCATTAACTTGCTGTTCTTTCATTCAATTGCAGCAGTTAAGCTACACAGAAACATTTTAAGATGTGCTGTTAGTAATTAGATGTGTGACTGCTTAATTGGCCTCAGCCTGCTACAAATTAAGGAGTCAAACTGTCTTTCTGTCTGATTTTAACCCGCTGGAAAGTTCAAACTAAGCACCAGCTTAGTGGGGGCATGGGAGCAGTTGACAGGCCCCTGAGGATGTTGGGACTCAGTGGATGATGCGTGTTACCCTCCTCTTGGGAAAGATGATGAATCCCTGAAGGCTCTGAAAACCCCTGTATTGGGGTAATCCTAAACAAAGCTCCTGCTGAGGGCTCAGTAGAGATTCCAGTAAATTGAACGTTGAAATTCAGACTGAGACAGAAGTCTGTGCAGAGTCTTCCCCTGAATACAAATGTCCTTCCAATTTCGTGTTTTGTTTAAGCATCTCTGCTTTGTAAAATTTGGATGGGAAGTGTTAAACTTTGCATTTTTCCTACTCTTCCCTTCCTGTGTTTTGTGCTTGTTCCTAACCTTTTGTATTGAGGGGAAAGAACAAGGTATGGCAAAGTCTCTTCAGTCAGTTCCAACCTCTGTGTGAATAAAATATATCTGGAAAGGATATTTCACACAGGATGTAGGAGGGTGTAATTAAAACCAGAAAGAGCTTCTTTTCAGATACTTAACTACTCGCAGCTTCCCTTACTCAAAAGCTGCACCGACCCTGGGTTTGAAAGGAAACACTGCAAATCATATACAAGTTTTTCAAAAAAAAAATAAAAATATAAAATCAGGCAGGCAGGAATGGCTTTTTAGAGTCTGCTTTCGTAGCTGCAGGATCTGTGGAGCTGGAAAACTCTGGCACTATTTCTGTCAATCTAAGATGGACGGAGAATCCATCCTGCCATTTTTTGTGCCAGCAATAAGGCATCCAGGATGGTCAGGGGATTTTTCTTTTCTACTGAGCTCACTGAAGGAGTCTCTTTAAAAAGTACATTTTTATGAAAATTGATGATGAGGACTCCTGGTTGGTTAAGGGCAGAGTAGGTAAGAGGGAACACAAAGGTGACTTTGCCTTCACAGCATTGAATTTGCATTTTGTTTGAACTGATGCAGATTCCCTTCTGATTGTTAATTTTTTTCATCGTTAACTGGGTAATTTTGCTCCTTTCAGAGTAAGCAGTTGGCTTAAAGCAGGAGTTGGATGAAGCAAGTGGAAAAAGAAACGTCTTTCTCCATTCAGCCCCCTTTAAATATGCACAAATAAATTCCAACACGGAGGCCTTAGATCTTGTGATGTTACCAAGTTATGTTGTGACAATACTTGTGTTGTAACATCACCTAGATAAAACAACGTGGTTGTGGAGAGAAAGTGAGTGCCCTGAGCTGCTGCCTGCCAAGAGTCCTGCACTCCTCTTCCTCCTTGGAATTGGAGGAGAATTTCCTCCCTGGTGCCAGCACTTTCTCGTGGCTCCTGTTGCTTTACTACAGCTTGAGCCACGCTGAGCTGGGGTGTGAGGCTGTGTTTCCAGTGGGGTAGATGCTGTTCCTCAGTCCTCAGCACAAACCTCCCTGAGCTCATCCTTAAGGAGATGGAGAAATGGTCACCATTTGAGGTCCTGAGGAACTCTGGGAAGCTGGGATGGTGTGCATATGTGATGGAGGGCAGATAGGGAGCTCTTTGTGAACAGGGCATTCCTTCAGCTTTTCCTTGTGGTTGTGGGAATAGGGAGTAACAGTGTTTACCTGTTTTACTGTTACGATTTATGATTTACATTTAATTTGTTTATTTGGGGAGATGCAACAAAAAACTCGACCACTGCTCTTTGTTCTCTTTGCAGAAGCAAATGGGAATGTGCTGCTGCTGCTTAGCCAGTCCTATTAAAATGTGACCCAACTTGATACTAGCTATGATTTTTTTTCCAGAGGAGTGGAGCTTGCCATCCTTTGTCCATATCCTATCTCTTTCCCATTTTACAGTGAAATCTCTCAGAAATAAATTGTGTTCTATAGTGAACAGGCTGAACTGTTGATACAAAATCATTGTAAATATTTCATGATTCTTCAAGTTGCTTTGGGGTAGGTGAACGCATCTGAAGTTGGTCAGTGATGCAAACAACTCCTTATTCTTATTTTCTGTTACTGTCTGCAATTTTTGATTATGTGGAGGCTCTAAAGAGCTGCACATGTTTTTTTTTTTCTTTTTACTTTAATTTGTGCTTTTTAAGATGCTTCTTGGCTTATGTGAATCTTAACTTTGCAGGAATAGGTGGCTGTGGCTGGCTTTAAGTAGGTCAGTAATTATTAGATTCATGGTTTCTACCTGATAGTATAAAATGAACATTAAGTTCCTTGCCCTGAGTAGGGAAAACGCTGCCCTCTCTACATTGGTTTAGTCTCTGTGAAGATGGAATCATGAATATCCTGAGTTGGGAGAAACACACATGGATTATTGAGTCCAACTCCTGGCCCTGCACAGGACATCCCAGCAATCCCTGGCCCTCAGAGCGTTGTCCAAATGCTCCTTGAGCTTTGGCAGCCGTGGGGCCATGACCACTGCCCTGGGGAGCCTGTTCGGTGCCCACCCACCCTCTGGGGGAAGAACCTTTTCCTGAGATCCAACCTAACCCTGCCCTGACACAGCTCCAGCCATTCCCTGCCCCTCTGGAGAAAGCTTATTCTTATTCTTGCCCCTTGTCCTGTCCTGTATTTTCTTCTGGTTTTGAATGGTGCCAACACTTACAGCACTTGAGTTGTGGATTCCTCAAACTTTTTCCTTGCAGGCACGAAATTTGAGGTGGTTGCATGGTTTTTAAAAATTGAAACCATGCCAGTTACCTTCGAATGAAGCCCAGGCATATGTGTCTGAAAAATCACATCTGAAAAAGTTTTGTTCCTGGTGTGAACAGCAATGGGCTTGTTTTTAACTGGAAATGATACAGCTGAGTGTTTGGGCTGGTTGTGCACCATTCAGCTGTGTTTTCTACCAAAGGAGATGGGGTGGTTTCTGGCCAGCACTTGGAGCCTGGCACCTGCAGGCTGTGTATATAGTGCCTGGAGGGCAAACTGCTGCTCTCCTAAAGGAGGGGGGGGCTGAAAGCATCAGGACACATGAAAACCAATAGCCAAATATCTCCTGCTGTGCAGGTAGTTGCCACTTCTGCATTTGTGACCCACAGAGAAGGGAGAAATGACTCAGCTGTCTCCCAACACCTTGAACCTCCTATTCTGACTTGTGTTGTGGATGACTTCTCTTTTGGCAAGACGTGAAAACTCACTGGTTTTATTCACTCTTGGTTGATGGTTGGACTTGATGATCTTAAAGGTCTTTTCCAAACTTAGTGATTCCTGGGGTTATTTAGCCTGGAGAAAAGGAGGCTCCGGGGGCACCTTCTTGGTCTCTACAACTCCCTGACAGGAGTGGGGAGCCTGGTGGGGGTCAGGCTCTGCTCCCAGGGAATAAGGGACAGGACAAGAGGAAACAGCCTCAAGCTGTGCCAGGGGAGGTTCAGGTCAGGAATTTCTTCATGGAAAAGGTTGTTAAGCATTGGAAGGAACTGCCCAGGGAGAGAGTCCCCTATCCCTGGAAGTGTTCAAGGCCAGGTTGGACGGGGCTTGGAGCCGCCCGGTCCAGTGGAAGGTGTCCTGCCCATGGCAGGAGTTGGAACAAGGTGAGCTTTAAGGTCCTTTCCAACCCAGGCCCTTCCATGATTGTGTGATGATGATTCTGTGGTCTGGTTGTGGCTTCAGCTGCAGAGCAGGGTCAGAAATAGTCTCTCTGGCTGCAGCTCGTTTGCTGCCGAGAGGGAAGAGGAGTCAGTGACTCTGTAGTTATGTGGCTGTTTCGGGTTGGTATCTTGTGAATGGGGAAAAGGGTTCTTGCCCAGTCAACTTCCAAATACTGAACCAATGGCTATTTCCAGTTTATAGCATAAGGGACTATTTTTCACTCATCTTCATTCCATTGGCTCATCTAAAACTTCCAAGTAACTAAAGGCTGTATATTGGGAGCAGTGGAGAGCTGATCTGAGGGGTCCTGAAATACCTTCATCTGTCTGCACTGTTTGCCTCGGGGGATTGAATGGACATAACCCCATTCAGAAATATTCCGATTTCTATTTTTATTTTTCATCACCTGTGGAGTGATGAGTTATAAAAAACTATCACTTGTTGGGTTGAAACTCAGTCCTTAAGCCCTCACTGAGAAAGCAACCTCATATTAAATGATCTGTGTCAGCTGCCTTCATGGCCTTTATGTGAGCTTTGTATAGATAGAATAAATCACGACAAACTTAATTTTTAGCCTCTTAACCCATTGAGGGTATTTCCTGGCTTTAGCAGATTATCATAGCTGTTGCTGGCTGGGATTAGAGGTGTTTACTCACTGATATGAGGAGGTGCTATCTTGGAGTGATCTCACTTTCAAAACCACATGAAACCAAGCTCAGGAGCTGTAGGGGCAGGTCTTGTAGCTTCCAGCTGGTGACGTGTGCCAATCCTTGCATGGCCTTTGCATGTCCTTTTGGAATTTTGAGCACTTGAGGCAACATGAATCACACAGGTCTCTTGATATTCAAGTTGAGAAATGTGAGGCTTCCAGTTCTGGCTCTTTTCTTAATGAAGTTCTTGTTTAAAATGTTTTCTGTGGCTTTGATAAAATAGTTCAATCTCAAACCCGGAGTATTTTCAGAAATGAGCTTTAACGTATAAAGGAATATTTGGAAGACAATAGTCTCGTAGTAGTAACAGTATTAATTACCACCAAATTCGCTTTGTTTAATCATATGTTACATGATGAACTTTGAGTTTAGAAACCTAAATGGGTTTGCTTGGGAAATACATTGTACATCCAAACATCAGGGACAGAGCAGCCAAAAAAATCTGTGTTGAGCTAATAATGATGATGTTTTTTCCATGAACTGTTTTCCCTTTTGGCTGAATGAAGTTTTTGTTTTAAGAGCACATTCTACTTCACTTTTAAAATTTACTTTTTTCTACTAATTGCCTTGTAACTGTTAGTTGTCACTGGAACAACAATGAAGGCCTCATCTCTTGTGGAATAAAAATGCCATTTTTAAGGTGCTGGATGTTTTGAACTGTCCCAGACTCTGAACTGTTTTAATTGAATCCGTGCATGACCCGTGTGAGATCGTGCTGGAGAAGCAGAGCCAGCAGGAGTTCACCACACCTCACAGGCATTCCAGTGTCTGACTTCAAAGGTGCTGAACAGCAGCCTTGTTTGGGAGTGTTTAACCATTTGGTTTAGTGTTTTTTTTAAATGTTTGTGTGGCTAAAACTGAGATCCTGTCAACTTCAGGCTGGATGGTGGATACAGCACTGCCCCTTTCTGGCAGGGCAGAGCTGGAATTCTTCTGTATCTTGTATATGCAAACACTCCAGTGTCCATTTTACTGCTTGCTCTGGAGTGTTTTTTATCCTTCAAAAAAGCAAATAGAGTCCCAAGAATATAGATAAGATTTCTCTGAATCCATAGAATCTTATTAGAGAAGTGCTGGATCTAATTTGTCTGTAAAAATGAGAACCGTTGTCACACTTAAACTAGAATTTGACTTTACTCTTTGGCAAAAGAATTGGAGCAAGTTGGAAGTTGTTGTCCATTGAGATTTGAAATGGGTATTAAATCAAGCAAAGAGATGTTGGTATGGTCCAGATCTGTATTTCTTTGCATGGGTTTTATAATGAGCAAACATCCACATTCCTTGCTCAAAGCAGAATTTTTCCATCACTCCCATTGGTATGATTATCCAACAGTCAGCATTGGGAGGGATACACCTTTTAACAGGTGTTCAGGCCAGTATAAGGTTTCAGGGTTTTTGTAAATAGATGAAGTGATCCAGAAGTAAGCGGATCAGGTACTTTAAGAGTAAGATCTTAATTTTAATTAAAGTCCTGCCAAGTCATGGTGTGATAAACAGTGAAAGTGAACACTTTTCATGTGTATTATGAATCCCTTACCTGTGTCTTCTCTTTTTCACCATTAATGGAAGAAAGAAGGACATTGAGGGGCTGGAGCGTGTCCAGAGAAGGGAATGGAGCAGGGAAAGGGTCTGGAGCACCAGGAGCAGCTGAGGGAGCTGGGGGGGCTCAGTCTGGAGAAAAGGAGGCTCGGGGGGACCTTCTGACTCTGCAACTCCCTGACAGGAGGGGGGAGCCAGGTGGGGATCGGGCTCTGCTCCCAGGGAACAAGGGACAGGACAAGGGGAAACAGCCTCAAGCTGTGCCAGGGGAGGTTCAGGTTGGGTATTAGAAAAGATTTCTTCATTGAAAGGGTGCTCAGGCATTGGAAGGGGGAATTGCTCAGGGAAGTAGCGGAATCACCATCCCTGGAAATGTTCAAAAAATGTGTGGATGTGCCACTTGGGGACGTGGTTTAGTGATGAACATGGTGGTGTGGTGCTGGTTGGACTTGATGACCTTAGAGGTCCTTTCCAACCTTAATGACTTTGTGATTTTATGATTTGAAGTGTTTTTATTACACTCAAGCTATTACTTAAGTGGATATTGGGGAGGGGAAGGAGGAAGAAATACAATTCAGTGGAATTGTGACTCATCAGATAATTTCTTTATGAATTGTTGCAGAAGAGCCCAGGGTGGCAACGAACCCTTTGACCAGGGGAAGGCTCCAGGGATCATTGCTTGGCTTAGACTGCAGAAGGTTTTCAAGTTGCTTCTTTGACTCTGCATTTACCTCCCAAATGCATTTTCCGGCCCTATGGGGGCAACTTTCTACCCCAGTGCTGGCAAAATTAATATGGTAGCTCTGATGGCAACAAAATAAACATTTTAAAGGCAGATGTCAGTAAGGGCTAAAAGTTTGAATAGCAGCTGTTACTGTGCCACACTTGGAATTCTCTTGGGAAGTTTAAGGGAATCTTCCCTTGTGGTGCTTTTAGCCCTTGGTGGCATCAGGTGTAGGAACAGGGACACACTTGTACATCAGTGCTGGGATAGAGAGCAGCAGTGTCTGTTCCAAGGTCTGGGTATAAGCAGCTCTCTGTTTTGATGATCAGGTGGTTTTAATGCCTGGTTTGTAAAACTCAGATTTGATGAGTCCAGTAACTCCATGGTAGATTTATGTTTCTTGTATTAACAATGTTCACAATTCTTTAAGCAAAGGATTTTTAGTGGAAATGAGCTTATAAAATACAACCCCGACTAATTTTGGTCCATCTGTTCTCCAGAATTTCTAAGGAGCCTTGGAGCAGGTGTGTGATTGTCCCGCAGCGTTTAAGTACCACATGGCTCATTTCATTCCAGAGTCTCACAGGACAAAGCCATCTGATCTATTACCCATTTTCCCATTTCCCTTGGAATTGCCTCTTCACCCTTTGTGTTCCAAGACGGATCCCTTCTTACCAACTTCCTGAGAATAGGTGTATTTTGTAGCTATTCAAACATGGATGCACCTGGTATATACATCCATTTGGTAGACCCTGGTTGTTGGGGCTGCTTGAATTTCTAGCACAAACCAAACACTTTCAGTTGCATCCATTCCTCAGTCCAACAAAGCAACTAAATGTGTGTAAATTTAAGTGTTGAGGACTTTCCTGGGTGTGAAAGTTGGGTGTGTTTGTGAGCACTTCCTAAATGTCCTTGTGGAAGAGCCTGAATCTTCCACAGGAGTAGGTTGTCATTTTCTTCCTGCAGTGGGAGAACAGTCAGGTATTTGTATATGTAATAAATGCAGAACTGGTGCCTGAAGCTATGATTTCTCAAGCAGCTGGGCAGACTAGTGTCTTGTTACTGCTAAGAGGAAGATGCTTGCTCAGTCCTGCTCCTCCTGGTGTTGTCTCTGTGGATTCTGAGTTCTGGGTCCTTGCACTGATTGCTCTGTCTCTGGCTCAGATTTAGCCTTGTCATGCATCAACAGACTGACAGCTGAGTGTTAGCAATGCAATTTTTCCAAATTATATAAAACCTGAGTTCTCTCCCTGTACTGGGAAACAGCAGCTTATCAGCCTGAGTGTGGAAGGGCCGTGTCCTTCCCATCAGGCTTGTGCTGGAGCATTTTTGCCATCAGGATTGCACGGTGTTAAAGACCTTGGTGTTAACCTCGAAATAAGCTGCTGTTAATGCTCACTAATATGAATCTGGCTGGAGAGAAGTTGTGTTTCCTCCACACAGGTTCAGTGCTCAGTTCCTGAGTGCACTCATATGTGTTACCTGCTCCAGCCTCAAGCCTGAAGGTCAATTTATGGACATGAGAACCTTTTATTTTTAATGGAGAATTCCAAAACCAGTATGGACAGAAGCATTTATCTGTGAGACTTTCCCAGGATATCATTGGCCAATGTTGAATACTGAATGTCCCGTGGAAAAGTTTCCCTGAATGGGAGAATGTGTTTGTGTCACGTGGAGCTGCATCCCCAGGATCTCACTTGACTGACTCATTGCCCTTACATTTTGTTCACTTTTCCCACCTAAATTTCGTACCTAGTCAGGTATAGAAATCAATACTCTGTTCCCTGGGATCCTGTATCATTGTCCCATGTGTACATGGTGCTTTGGGTAATGGTTATGTTGATATTTTAGTATTGGCTCCACTTCAAACTAAGTCAGCAAATACTTTGCTATTAAACTATGTATTTTCTGTGCTCTGTTTAGTTATTTTTAAAAGGAACAGATAATTGCTGTTTTGGTCAAACTCTTACCACATTGACTCCTATGTCCTGTTATTCTTATGAAAGATTTTGATGTATTAAATGTTTGGCATTGTCCCTTGGGAACAAAGCTGAGAGTTACTGAATCCAGCTTCCCAGATTTACCCTTTTCCATGGTGTCTTCCACTGTCTGGCATAGTGGCAGAACCACTTCAGGTCTGACAGAGAAGCACCAACAGTGGAAGTAACTGGTTTTTTTTTTTCCCTATGTGCTCTTTGATGGATCAAGGGTTTTGGAGAGCTTTCTAGAGCTGCTTTTGCTGTCCCAAGGAGATCTGAGCCTGTAGGACCTCTCTGATGCTGGGAAGGAAATCACTGCTCTGTTGGAAATAAAGATGATGTTGGATGGCAGGTGAAAATGGGAAAAATATGATAATGGCAAGATTCTGGCAATGACTTCTGTTCCCTTGACATGTTTGTCTTCAACCCTTGAGTTAATTGTTTCTTTCCCTGGTGACTCCTGAGGGTGAAGAGTGTGAGGGCAGCATTTTGTGATCCTGCTGTGTAATCCATGTTGGGAAGTACCCTCTTTTCAATAGCTGATACAAGTTCTAATCCATCATTGCTGTGGAAAATGAGGCACAGGATGATTCAGGCTGAACCTCAGTCGCTGGGTAGTGATCCATTTTCTTTGTTGTTCTCAGTTATGGCCACTGCTTTAACTTGAAATGCAGGAGATGGGCAGGGTTTGGATCTGGAAAACCAGAAGTCCATCTGTGAGCCAGATGCTTTGCTATGGAGGGAGCAGATTAAAGAATCACGAAATCATCAAGGTTGGAAAAGACCTTAAAGCTCATCTTGTTCCAGCTCCTGCCATGGGCAGGGGCACCTTCCACTAGACCAGGCTGCTCCAAGCAAAGATGTAACACTGGAGTGCAGTAAAAAGAGTTTTAAGAATTTTTTCTGCACCCAGTTGAGTGTTGCAGCTTTCAGAGTGATTGAAAAGCCTGCAGGCCACTCTGATGTTAAAGTAATTTATGAATAATGCAATGAAACTATGGATAGGTGCATCCTTCTCCCTGGCCGTCTGGAAAATGCTGTGCTGAGGGTAAGATTAGGCAGTGTAGAATATTTAAGTCAGACTTGCTGCTATATCTTGAAGCTCCTTGGACTGTTTCTGCTGATGTTCTCAATTTCAGTTGTAAAATCCAAAGTCTTTTTAAGCTTCTGATGCTGTTTCCTCTTAAACCTTGAATGATTCATGACTTTTTTTCAGCATTTATAAAATGTCACTGCTGTGGTTCGTTATGATGTATGGCCTGAACATTCCTGGTTCCTTGATGCCGTCTCATCCACCCTTACTGTGGACTGTTACTGCTTCAGCAAACAAGCCTTTAACAGTTCTGGAGCAGCACATGTTTATTCCTTAATGGCATCTTGGCTTTCCCAGACATGTTGCAGATCCTAAAAGGTCCAGAGCAATTTGCTTAATACTTCAAATCTTTATCTCCCTGGAATGCCTTTGTTTTATTCAGAATCCAGTGGCTCCTTGTAGTTGTTTGTGCTGAGCCCAGAGTAGGGAATATAAGTGTGTTCATATGTATATAGGCAATATTCCTCCCAGAATTTACCTGGCACTGAGTTTGGACAGGTCCTTCCTGGGCATCTCCTGTGAAGCTTTTCCCAGTGTTTCTCCCAATCCTTCTGGGACAATATCTCCTACAGTTCCAAGCTGATGGGTTATTGTTCCTCTGTTTGGCTTGGCCTCAAATTAGGAAAAAAAAAAAAGAGGAATAAAAAAAATGCTGTTACTATTTTGGAACTAAAACTTCGGCTTGCAAACTGTTTCTCATTATTTTACTTTCCCTAAACAAATCCAAACCTTTGCAGTATTGGTATGTTTAAGTCAGTGGAAAAAATTATTTAAAATTTGGAATGGAAGCTTGAAGCAGTCGGATTCAGTGGTTATAACACCATTCAGCTCCCTAACAAAGTGCTCCATTTGGAACTAATCAGAGCTTTGTGATTTTTCTAGGCCAATTTGGAACTGCTTTGATGTGCGACGGAATCAGATAGTATGAGCTCAGTCAGACAAGACATATGGGCTAAATTAATCTTTACCAAGTATGTAAAAATTAAATCTTTATGGGGGAAAAAAATGGAGGTTATGTGTAAACAAAATGCAAATTATAAACTGCACGCGATGCTTGTTGTAAGGAGAGTGGAGAGGAGGGAATACGAGATAAGAGGCAATAAATTGTAACAAACTGCTTGTTCAGAAATTTTTTGGAGCTCTGTGGCTGTTCTCACTCAGTTTCAAGTACTGTAAGTGTTTATATTTCTGATTGTTCTGAATATTTGAAGCCTGGTTGTTCGGGATAGCATAGTCCTGCATGAATCTCATTTCCCAGCTCTCTCCTCTGCGCTCTCCCTTTGCCAGCAGGATGGTGCTCAGCCCTCTGGAACTTCCTCCCAGCAGCACTGGGCTGGAGTGAGAGTTTAATGAGCTCCAGGAGAGAGACTGTGTGAGATAAGCGTTGGTAAAGACTGACTTTGGCAAGGAAATTTAAACTCTTCCCACTCTCCCCCTGAGCCTGAAGTTTAATGGCTGGTCCAAGTGAAAGCTTGATGTTAGGTTTTGTTAGTGGTGGAAAGCTGTGCTGAAGAAAGACTATATAATTATATTTGTATACTTATGTATTTAGGTATAAAATAAACTTTAATTTTGGTCATAAGTGCTGAAAAGAAAAGCAGGTATCTATAACCCTCTATTTTCTGATATTCCTCTGCCTTTCTGGTGTGGTTTCTTTACACACAGAAGCTTTTTATAGATGTCAGGTATAACAGAGTCTTTCCCTCGTGCTACTGCCTTAAACTGCATATAAATCTATAAATGTCAGTCTTAAAATGGAGCTTACAATAGGTAATTGTATGGAGTGGGGATGTGCTATTTCTGACTCGCATTGTGTGTGCTGACTGATGGCAACATGTAATGGTAGGGTGTGCAAAGTATTGTTTTCAGCATAAATTGTCCTAACTCGTGGCACTGTGTCAAGTGCAGAGGGTCTGAGGGAGCCTTTTCTCTCACAGGGACCTGAGGTTGCTGGTATTTAGTTACCATGAGTGAAGGATATCTGCTTCTGTTATTTTGAGATGAACGTTTTCTCCTGTGATTTGTGCAAGGCTAAAATCCACGTCAAATTCTAATTACAGCTCTCCATACCGGGATTTCAGGTTGATTCAGAGTATGACAATTGAATTTCACGTAATGCAGTTACTATGAGGAGTTACTGGGAGTGCTTCTGTTAGTCTGAACTCCCTCTTTAAAGCACCCTTTCCTCTTCAAGGTACTTAAACCCTTGTGTTCAGTACTGCAAATGTAAGTGTCCATCCACTTCTGCTTCCCCTCACCTAGAAAACAAGAGGAACTGCCTTACTTAGAGGCAGGTGACTGTTATGTTACAAGTCATAGATGTTTTTTTGTTCCTGCATAACTGGGCATGCTCTGTGGCAGTCAGCTGAAATGAGCAATGTTCAGTGCTGCCTTTTCCAGTGACTTTGGTTTGTTTCTGCAGATTTAAGTGTGGTTAAAATAAGTTTTTTTACTCTAAATACAGTTTAGAAGGTACATATTAGGCCATGAAATTTGTTTTGATGCTGCAACTTTTTGCTTGGGCATTTGCATTATACAATTTTTCATTGAAATGTGATCATGATTAACAGGCTTTTTAATGGCAAAGACAAGAAAAGTGCGTTTTTGCTAAACTGGAGTTTTTCTTTGTAATCTGTGTGCCATAGGCAGGCAGGGATGGGGTCCACCCCTAGGACAGCAGGGCTCCATCACAGTAACTTGGGAAGACAAATGGCATCACTGAACGTCCCCAACTTCCTCCTCCTTCCCCCAGCTTCATACACTGAGCAGGATCCCACATGGTCTGGAATATCCCTTGGATCAGCTGTGGGCAGCTGTCTGGCTGTGTCCCATTCCAAATCCTTGTGACTCCTCACTGATGGGATGGGGTGAGGACTCAAAAAGGCCTCAACTCAATATAAACCCCACTCAGCAGTAACTGAAACATCCCTGAATTATCATCAGTTTCCAGCACAAACCCAAAACAGCCCCACATCAGCTACTACGAAGAAAATTAACTCTATCCCAGCCAAAACCAGCACAGTGACATAACATAAAACTGAGATTTTCCAAGAGCCCTTTTCCCTTAGTTTTCTTGTTGAAAAGTTAAAAACTGTGGTGTCGAGAGGTGAAAGGTCTTGCAATATCTCTCCAATTGACTGCTGTGTGACTATTGTTTAAAAAAGAATTATACTGTAAGTAGCTTTATAGATTAGCCAAGATAATCTTGACTTGTGAATAGCTGCTGACTAAAACAACTTCCCTGCACTGTTACTTGGGGAATATCAGTAGTAACACCCTTGGTTTTAAAAGAAGGAAACTTCTCCCAACTGCCTTCCAAGTGGTTCTCTCACTCCAGAGGAAGGTGTGATGTTTGTGTATTCCCTCAGTTTATTTTAATGGAGCTTTGTTTTTTGTTTTTTTTTTTTCTTTCCAGGTCACTCCAAGGTCCGAGACCCCCATCAACAGTGTCAGTAACAGCTTGGAAAACGTACTCCACACATCAACACATTCCATGGAGGAGTCGTTACCCAAGAGGCCTTCGGGGAAACACTCCAAAGGTGTGTCCTTATCCGTGTGTGTGCTTCCAGTGGAGGAACCAGCTCGGATCTCTGGGTGGTGATCAGCTTTATTTTAATTGGGATTGGAGACTGAGATTCTGCTGCTTTACTGCCGGGTTGGGTTGAGCAAAGGAAGTCACAGAAGGGTTTGTAGTAAGTGGGAGTTGGTCAGTGAGAAATAGTGAGAGATGAGTATCCTTGTTTTTCCATTGGGAAATAAGCAAGAAAATTCCTTATGAGTTGAAAGACCAGCTTAACTCTCATCAAATATTCTCCAAGAGTGAGTATCTTGGACATTACACCTCTCATCCTTATATTAGCAGGTTATTTCTTGGATTAAGCACGTGGTGAATGTTGCTTTCTCGGGGAAAAGGCATTTAAGCAGTTTGAATTACACCTTTCTCTTGGTTCCAAAGGATGTAAGTGAGAAACTGAGGGAAGAGGAATGGAAGATAGGAGAGAGAACTTGCACCTTTCTCAGCACCCTGGATGTTGTTACAAAATAAATCTGATTTTTTGTAATGCTGTATTGCATTACAATTACCTGGCTAAAAAACTGGGCTTATCAAATTGGAGGTAATGATTCCATTTTTCCACACTCCAGGCTCTGATTGCAAATATGAAAATGGCCAGGTTAAAATGTGACAAGCAGTATTCTCGTTTAATGCAAAAGAAAGCACTGTTAAGTGAGGGAGGTCTTTGAACTGGGAGCTGCTCTTTGTGCAGCTTTTGTGAGCTCTGTGGCATTGAAAAAATAGCTCTGTGGGGCACAAGTAATGCAGGGGAAATACTGGCATTGTGTGTTGCCTTCAGATATCATTAAAAATATTGTCATGGAGCATCTAAATTTTTTTTTAATTTGGAATTTGCCTTCTGAGTGCTGTTTTCTTCTCTGCCCTGGGCTTCCTGCATAACTTGGCAAATACAGTTTAATATAAATGGTGACAAAGAATTTCAAAGTATGTTTTCACTCAGAGGATCTTACACAGATTAGAAAGGGTTAAACGTCCCAAGAAAATGTGAACTTGGCACCCACCAGATCTCCTTTTCTGTGACATACTCAACTGTAATCCCAGCAGTGTAAGGAGCAGTAATTTTTTACAGCAGAGTAATGCTGTGAGTAGCCATTTCTCCAGCTGTAAAAACCATCAGGGTAGAAGAAAACGCAGCACTAAGCAGAAGCATGGCTGGGTTTGTGGCTTTCATCTGATTAAAAATAGGCCAGGGTTCAACACTGTTTTCATTTGTACTCGGTGATTGCTATTCCAGTACCATATATGCTAAGATTAGTCATGGTACGCTGTGAAAATTAATTAGGTTTTCCTCTGATCTGTTTTTCTCTTATAGAATACCTGCTTCGTTTTCAGTTTAATTTACAGGCTGCCTCAGTGGTAGTTGGGAGAAGGGGGTGTGAAACAAATACTCACTGATATTCTGCTTTCTGGTTCACCAGCAGCAAAGATTGTGCTGAGTTCTCCCTGATATTTGAGGATGTGGCTGGGAGTTGTGTCTCTTCAGTCTGGAGTACAACTGAGGATTATTTGCCAGCCTGGAGCTACCGTTGTTCACTTTCAGATTCCTTGTTCTTGTAGCAAACACAGCTCTTAATTTAGCAGGACCTGCTGTCTTTATAACCTAGAGCACATAAAATTGTCATGAAAGTATGGGATGGACAGAATGTTTGATTCTTGTAGTGGTATTTTTTAGTGAGTCTGTTTTCAGACAGCTTGACAGGCCAGGATTCCTCCTCAGAAGTAGTGAGCTGCCCAAGGTCATCATTCCTCTCCTGGCAAAGTCCTGGAGCTGGAAGTGTCTCAGTTAACAAGGCTGTAGCTGAAACAGAAGAAAAATGAGAAATCTCGTGGAAAGTGTAGTATTTGTTGTGCTTAGTTGGATTAGAGACAATTTGTATTAATCCAGTGAATGGTTTTAATCCTGATTTGGAGAAATGTCAGTAATTTAACTTCCTATAGTTGAACAGTGAATGGGTTTGTAGTAGGCTTGGACCTGAAAGCTCTCAGTGTATGTGTTTTCCTTAATCCACCGTTCTAGCATAAAATATTTAAGTTTCTACATGGGAAAGAGAGAGTGGAGTATTCTGCTGGATACTCTGTAACAGGCAGTGGTGGCAGTCTTGTGTTTGCAGTAAGTGGTAGCTGGGAACGTTTGTACGTCCTTCATGCAGAGGCTTGTCAAATACTTGGGAATAATTTCACCAGCCTGTCTGCACAGAATAGTGCTGCCTCAGGAAACGAATTTATAACGTGGGTGTCAGCCTGAGAAGTGCACAAACCTTTTCTTTTACCCCAGAGACCCAGATAACTGGGAGCACCGTCAGGCTTTGACAAGTAGAATCATGGAATGGTTTGGGTTGGAAGGGACCTTAAAGGTCATCTCGTTCCACCCCCTGCCATGGGCAGGAACACCTTCCACTAGACCAGGTGCTGGGTCCATGCTGCAATGCCCAAGGTGGTGGGAGTGGTGATGAGCTGGGACAAATCCTGATTTGCCCATACTTAGCAAAATTCATCAATTTTTCTGTACAGATTCTTCAGTCTTGGCTAAAGCCCCTTCTCCCTGCGCACGTATCAGTGCTAGAACAGGATAAATCAGGTGGATATCGCTGCAAAGCGCAAGTTGTGGCATTAGGAAGCCCCTGTACCTGTTGACATAAGCATCTTGTGTGTCTAGCTGGGCTTTTCTTTTGTAAAGTAAAGTTTAAAAATTCAGCCTGTGCAAGTTGAGAGAAAAAAATACAGATGGGTTTCGACAGAAGGATGTGGAGCTCTTGTGAAATACAGTAGCTGTAACATGCAGAGTAAACTGTGCTTTTCACTCCTGTTTTGATCAGTGATTTAGGATTGTTCAAACCTGTTTTCACAGATGTGGAAGTTATTTTAACTGGAGGTAACTTCGGGAAGTGGAGACTTGCCCTGTTCTCAGGAACTGACTATTGTTGTGCTGAAAGCTGCAGACAGGCTTGTTCACAGGTTTTAAGGTATTGACAGATCTCACTGGTCAGGGAGAACAGAGATAAATACAGAGAGATTCTTGTGTTACATATGATGGAAATTCCAGGAAGGATGTGTTGCTTTTTGTCTCTTTTCCCACTGTTTCTAGAATGCAGTCAGGTTTTAATTACAGTTTTAACACCAATTGAACAAAAAAAATTCAAATGAAGGTTGGACATTTTATGTATCCTGAACCTTTCCCAATAGCAAGGTGGTTAAAACCCCCCAATTTAGTACTTTACAGCTTTTGTTTTGCAGGCAATCCTCTGCTGGTAGCTAAGGGAAATTCAGGAAATCCTGTTATTCCAAAGTCCAGAAGGAGCTATCTGACCTAGGGGGCTTCCCAGAGCTAATTTGTAACAAGTCTATGGATGTAGAGTTGTTCTGACCTTTTGTGGTAATTCCCAAAAGAGAGTACTTGTGGTTATCACAGCTGAATGAAAAAAATCAGCTGATTTTGTATCTGTTAAAAAAAGCAATAGGAATTTTCCATGCTCCAGACATGTTACTAATTACTCTTCCTGCAAGGTTCCAAGGATTTGGCCATTAGGTGGGATAGCACTGGAGGCAAGTCCTGCTCTCTGCATGTGACATATTTTAGCAATGTATTAAACATGCTCAGTTTGACCACAGCATATTTTCCAAAAGCACAGCGGAATGAAGTACATTAGACCAGATGTTGAAGTGCAGAACAAAAGAATCTTTATTATAAAGGCAGTGTAAGTTGCAACCATCCCAGTACAGAGACTGTGCAGCTTCATCCTGTAATTTCTCATAATACCGAGGAAAATTCGGATTTGTCACAGCCCCTGGGCTCAGTTTTCTGCAGTGGAGGTTCTGTGTTGGTGGGTAGAAGTTGCCCCGGGGCTGCTCTGAGGTTTGCAGGTGGCATTTACCTCGTGTTCCTCCCCAGAGCAGCCTGGACCGTGATTTCCTCGACTGAACAAGTCTCTTTTTTTGCAAAGTGACAGAAATTCTGCTATTCTTGTGTTTCCTGTATATTTATCTTGCCTTTCCGCTGTTGCCACACAAAAACCTCAAAGTTGTCTCAGTGCCAGCCTGATTTCAAATGAGGCAACTGTTGAAATATGATCCTTAGAGAGTGAAGCTGAATCACAATTCTTGCAACACATGAATCTAAGGATAGACACAAACTGCTGCTGGAGAGTGAGAAGTAAAGCTTTTAGATGGAAAATGGGTGCAGGAGGCTTTGTTCTGCAATCTCCCCTCCATTAGTTCTCCTGCTGAGCACAGTAAAACTAATTGCTTAATTGAAGGAACATTCTGAGTCCACACACAGGGTCCTGAAAAGCCTCGACGTGTCCCAGGCTGGAATAAATACGTGGAATAGCACAGGACTGGACACAAAGAGCTGCAGTCTGTGGACATGAATAAACCAAAAAATATATTGATTTAATTTTGAATCGGTATTAGGATGTAAAATAAATCCTTGTTTGCAGTATTCCCGTTGGCCTCAGGTAGGATGAGCTTGGGGTTGAGTTGAGCTGGTTGTTATGGGCAGCAAACTTTGGTATCTTAATTATTTCATTACAATAGTTAGCAGAAATGTATGATGTAAACCTTCCAGAACTTCTCACCACTATTTTTGCTACTCTGTTTTCCTTGGCAAAATGTGTTTGTATGGTCTTGCACCTTTTTTTGTCTCCCACTTCCTTGACTCATTCTTTTTCCATAAGAAACTAAACTGCAGGAGCTCTCCTAGTTAGTGGTGAGCAAAAGTCTTTTCCTCCTGAAATGTTTGACACCAGTCATTCAGGCTGCTGAAGGCAGGGAGAAAATACAAGGGGGTAGAAAAAAAAAAAAGCTCTGAAATCCTTTTGGTTCAGGATCCAGACTTTATAGTGCCTTATTCTGCATCCCTTGTATAGCTGGATTATTCTATTTTTAAGTAACTACATCATCTCCAACGATATTGGGTCAACTACCGTTAGGGTAGGGCTTAAAGAAATATTTAGGCTATGATAATCCTTCAGGAAAAATCTCCCTGTACCAACTGTATATAATTTTTCAGCTATTTGTGTATGTCCTTGTTGATTTTATCTCCAACAGGGAACTCTGCTTCTAAACTTGAGCGACGTAGGCTGAGATCACACACTAGGCATTGCGTTCCTGACCTGCCATCTCCCATACACGAGCTGTTTCAGGAGTATCAAGTATTTAGAGTTAATTCTAGAAGTCAAGTCCAAGGATTAGTGTGCTTCCAAAAAAAACACATTTTGATGTTGCATATTTTCCCCCCGTGCTAGAAGATTATTGGATATTAAGGAATTTCTTGAGACTTGTTTGTCACATAAATCATGTCGTGATCTTCTGGAGTTGGGAGTTCAGTTAGGGTTGGAGGTTTAATTTTGCAATAAAGACAGTACTTGAGTTTAGAGCATAAAAAGAATTCAGAAACATTGCATTTCACCTCAAGTTTTTTGCCGATCGAGCAGTTGCATGGAAGGCCACTTTATATCCCCAAAGCCAGGGTGAGTAGCTCATCCTTGGGCTGTTGCAGTGTGGGAGTGGAGTTCCAAACTCCTGGGGCTGCACTTGGACTCTGGCAAATTTATGTTGTTAACTGTTAATAAGTCAACTTTCATACTCTCTAGAGGTTGAAGTCAGTATTTCTTTGTCATCCTTGTTACCTCCTTTTCCACATAATAAGCTTTGGCAGGGGAGATCTGGGATTGCTGTGACAAGATACCAAGGGAGAGGAGGAGGGAGCAGCAGGGAGACTCACTCCTCCAACCGGATGAGAAGTTGTGATTGTCTATTCATGCAATAACTGTCATAAACCTTTTGTGCAAATGTGAAAGATGCTCCTTGCTGGGGTTTGTAATCCATGGCTTTGATTCCTTATGGAGGGCAGCCCTTTGTGCTCCTTGGGAAGACGCAGAGGTCACCCTCTGGCCAAAAGCTGCAGCGAGTTGCCTTCAGTGGAAAGTCATACTGTGCATATTTGAGTGGCTCTGGTTCAGGTTCATATGACAGAAGACTTTTTAATTTCCTATTAGCAGTTTTAATTGTGTCCTTGATCACTTATTCACCTAAAATGATGGATATATCAAGCATTTACCCAAGGGCCTCATCTTGAAGCTGCTGAATGATTCTTTAACTTTAGTCTTCTTTGGACTTCCTGCTTGTTTTTTTCCTCAATAAGATGATGGAATCACTCTGGGCAGCTGTCAGTCCCTATCTTATTATCCGCCGAGCCTCTTGATTAAATTCATGCAAATTTGACAGAGCTATTTAGAGTTTTTGTTTACAGTGGTGTCTGAATAGAAGAGGAGAGGTTAGGACAGTTTAGATCCACATGCAGCATAGATCCACAGGAAATCAGGCTTCATTTTGCTCTTTCATAATCTATAGAATCATTGAATGGTTTGGGTTGGAGGTGATCTTAAAACTCGTCTCATTCCATCCCCCTGACATGGGGCAGGGACACCTTCCCCTAGACCAGGATGCTCAGAGCCCCATCATTTATCTTGCTTTTATTTATTCTTCTGTTATGTAAAGATTTGTGTACTGGGCAATATATTTTCCTTATTACACATTAGGAAGTGACCAGGTTTCTGCTAATGTAAGGTTTGACAGTGAGCACTTGATTTTGAGTCCTCTGAAGCCTGTTTGATTTGGCTTCAGTGGGAGTTGGATGATAGTCCCATTTATAATTAATTAGAATCAAGCTACTCTGAAAAATACAAATTCTAAGAATAGGATGGTGGTAAATTCATCCATTCCAAGGAGTTTTACCTCCCTGTGATGCAGTCCACAGGCACATTCCTGATCTTGCATAATGAAAATATGTAGTCATCAATATCTAATGTGAGATTACAAACTCATATTTAATACCATTTGCCTTTTTCCATGGCTCTTCAAAAGCACAGGAGACAACACAGCATGTGCATTCCTAGAAGAACTCCGCTGTTTCCCAGTCCATGTCTGTGAAGTCCTGGCAGTGCCTGTTGTGGCACATGAGTTTTTAATGGAGATGAAGTTAATGGCCATTACCTCAACAGCTCTGGAAGCAACAGCATGACCTTCTGCTGGTAATAGAAACAACACAAGCAACTTAAGCTTTTAATTAAAATTGCATTAAATGGTGAAAAACAGTTTTTCTCAGATCTTTAGGTAATGGCTTAATGCAGCCCATCTTCTGAGACAGGATGAAATGAGTTGTGAGAACTTTACCTCATGTGCATCATGGTGGAACTAATGCTTAAATCTGCTTTTTTTACTGAAAATCCTTCATTGAAGGCAGGGGCTACCAGAGAAAATTTGAAATTTAAACTTACTGAGGGCTAGAAAACATGTCATGCAGGACTCCAAAAAAAAAAAAAAAAAAAAGGTGAATATTAACTGCTGATTCTTGTCTCCTGGCAAATTCCTGCTGCAACCTGATGGCAAATGGCTCAATAGGGCTGGACATCCCTGTGTCTGCTGCCTGCACATGGAACAAGGGATGTGGGAAAGGCTCAGAAATGCTCAGCTGTTCCTTGCATCTTGAAAACTTAACACCCTGGAACATCTGGGAATGTCTGTTCTGAAATAGCCTGTTTTGCTGCCATTTTAAACAGGGATGCAAGAATTCTGAAAAGAATTTGAAGTAAATGGCTTGCTTATCCTAGCTAGGCCCACATATCCCTTAAAGTAAATTGGACAAAAATTGCCACTTTAAAGAAGAAAATAGGAGTGATTCACATGTATTCCTAGAAAAACCAGCATGTCCTTGCCCATTTTACAGACTGTCACCAGTGCACTAATGACTAAATGGCAATTTTCTGGTGTGTGTTGTGCTTAAGAAGCTTTTATAGTGGGTTAGTTGTTAGCCGGTAAATGTTCTTTCCCTCATTTTATTCCTAAATCCCTCATTTTCCAAAGCACATTTTTCATTTCCATATACCTTTACATTTAGAGGAATTCTTGCCTCCAGAAGATGAGGGTAATAAGCTTAAAGTACAATAATTTTATCGATAGGTACCTGGAGTTTTTACAGGCAGCTGCATATACAAGTCAAAAATAATGTAATTCCTCACAGATTTTTGGGCCTAGACCTGAAATTTCATGAATATTTTTAGTAAATCTTGGATTTTTTACTTCACTTTTGATGTCAGCGTTACCATTTGCACGTTGGCGTTTTTCTGTGCAGACATGAGAGGCTGTAATTTTGGAAACGATCAGACTGCAGCAGGGAAAAGATCCCAAACATTGTAGGACTGGAGGTAACATCAGAGAATGGGGTGTTATTGGGAATAATCAGTTCTGATTCCTAGTAGGGCACTGAGTCACAGGAAGAGGTTTGTTACCCTCAGTACTGACATGACACATTGGTCATGAAAATGAGGGGGTGGGTGGAGAGGAAGGATGAGAACATGACACAGAAAGAAAGTTGTTTACTTGCCAGCAGTTTCCTTTGCTTTCCCTTCTACTACAGCAACAAATATTTCTTCACTCTGCTTCCCTTCCATCTAATCTGGAAGTGACCTTATTGAGTAAATGACACCACTTCATTTCCGTGGAAGTGCTTGTGACTTCTCACATTCAGTCTCTGGCACAAGGGAACAGATGGACTGAGGAGAAGAAACACGCATGTCATAATATGTTGGTGAGAGAGACCTTTTGCAAATGGGAACTGGTGACTCTACCTCCAGGACACTATTCCAGTGTGGAATTAGTGGGGAGGGAACTGGTGCTTTTAAAACCATGTTCTCCTGTGCTTTGGCTGCCACCTGATGCCAATTTGATTCCCAGATCAGGAGATTTCATTCTTGGAGTTTAGACTGCAGATTCCAGCTTGGAAGGAATCGATGCCTTGTGTCTTTCACTGTGCAAGAGCTCTGGATTCCTGTGTTCTAGATCTGGCTTTGCATGTGATTAATAAGGGTCTTATTTACATATCCCTCACACTGGCGTAGCTCTTGGTTCACATCAGGGCTGGCCATGGTTAGACAGCTCTGAGAAAAACTCAGGTTTCCGTCAAAATCATGGAATCACAGAGTGGTTTGGGTTGGAAGGGACCTTAATTATCATCTCGTTCTGACCTCCCTGCCAAAATATTTGGGATTTTTCCTAATCTCTGGTCAGAAAGGTTCTTTGGATGCTCTTTGTTGACAGAAAGCCCCTTTTTTTTGACGGAGAAGCAAGCCCCTCCCATTTTTTTAAATTTAAATAGTTAGATGTTATTTCTTAAATTTTATGTCGTAGCTGCCCCATCCCTGGATGTGTCCAAGGCCAGGTTGGAAGGGTCTTGGAGCAACCTGGGATAGTGGAAGGTGTCCCTGCCCATGGCAGGGGATGGAACGAGATGAGCTTTAAGGTCCCTTCCAACCCAAACCATTCCATAATTCCATGATTTTGTTCTACCAAAAAATAAAGCTGAAAACAGTCACAGCAGTGGGATTCTGTCCATTAATTCAGTTCTTTGGGGGTTGTTTAAAGAAAGTTGGATTCTGCTGTTTAATGCTGACTTAATGTAGCTTTTATAAACTGCATCTGTTGAAAAATTCCAGAGCAGAGCCCAATCCTGAGATCTGGAGGAAGAGACTGGACAGCTGTAGGTGGAAGGAAAGCATATGGAGTTGTTCATGGGTTGATTCTAAGGAGTAAGTCGAGAATAAAGTCTCATTTGGGGATTGCAGATAGGGGGAATTGGGAGACGTTTGAGGGGTGACACTGCCCTAAACCCCTGTGAGCAGCATCTCGTGTACTTCGCTTCAGCATTTGATGGAATTGTGGCTCTTATCCATGTGGTAGATCTGTTGTTACCTTGTGCCACACAAGTAGAGGAGACAAATAGTCCACTTTGCCATTGTTGAGGTGCTTTGAGTTTTCATTTCCAATTTCATTTTCTCTTGTTCTTTTATGCTGGGAAGTGACAGGCTGTAATTACACAAAGCGGTGGTTTTGATTAAAGTCAAATTTGTTTCTCAGGTGCACAGAAATGCTGAGCTAAAAGGTTAATGTTTCATTTGCTTTCTGACTTGTTCTTTTATCTCCCTGGAAAGAAAAAAAAAAAGTAAAAAGGAGAGGACTTGCTGTGCTGCACAACTTCCCTGCCTGGAGTGGATGCGTTTCATCAGTGCAGGGTGTGGGTGCTATTTTTAACAGTAACTCAGAGGGGCAGCCCTGCTAAAATTACATCATTAATACACACAGCTGAAGGGAAATGCCATAAAACACATCAGGGCTTTCGAAGTTTCTCCTTCTTGTGTTTTCCAGTTCTGTGGGTGAATTATTCCAGGTGTATCATTTCAGCAGAGATGCAGCTGACCCATCGTATTTTCAGTCAGACTTTGTTTACTTGTAAACAGGCCCGAGGAGAAGTGCAATAAGTGAATTTGTCTGCAAAAACAGCAGGTATGAAGTAGGTGTTAGTGGCTTGGGGAGCTCAAAGTTTGTGTTCCTTCCTGTCCCTGCTATTAAATAGTTCAGGGATTTACTGGATATCCAAATATTGCTAAAATAAGTGAGGAACAAGAGCTTTAAACTCTAGTTTTTGCTGGAAGTTTCATTTTGTGTTTGGTTTCATTCTGTAATCCCTGCTGAAGAAATTGGGGATTCAGAGCTTCAGGACTTGGAGGTTTTTAGTAGATGGGATTTCGTTTTGTTTCTGTTCTTTTACCTCAGTTTCTGGGCATTCTCACTGCCCTGGCAAATATTAATCAAATCTACTTTGTTCTTTTCCCTCTTGCATTTGCTTCATAGATGTGTTACAGAGACAGTTGTCTAATAGTTGGGCAGTGTCTCAAAATCAGCTTCACTGCTGAATTAGAACCTTTTTTCTGTCTCTTTGAATTACTGGTCAAATCTTGTCTGGGATTCAGAATAGAGGAACAATTATTTATACAGAAGTAGAAAAGGGAACAAGAATATTAAAGCCTGAGAGCAGAGACTTGAAAATGTACAAGGACTTTCTTGCCACAAAAGAGGAACCTCACAGAAGTGGCTGTGCAGGGGATATTTGTCTCTCACTGAGCTGAGCACTTGAATGCATTTGTAGCTCTTGGCAAGACTGTCAAGGATTTTTCTATTCCAGATGAGTCTCTTAGTCTGGCATTTTCACACAGCACACTTACAGAATATTTCTTTGTTGTTAGCAAGGCTGTAATTCCTTAGAAAATCAAAATTGAAGCTGCTATAAAATGCTTTTGCCCTCCCTGCTCCTGCCTGCTATTGCAGCCTTAGTCATGAGTTTCACAATGCTGATACCGGTCTTAAAAATGCAGCAAACAGCACGTGCTTATTGACACGAGCATTGAACTCTGCTGGCCTGGAGCAGCCCTTCCAAACCAAGCAAGCTGCTTAGAGCTTGAAATGCACATTTCTGCTGGGTTTTTGCTTAGGACTTGGAATCTCTTAACTCCTTTGGGTAGCTGCAGGAATCCTACAGCCGGGGTTGGAGCCGCCAGCCATCTGATCCCAGGGCTCTGGTGTTTGAGCTCCAGGTTGTCCTTCAAGCCAGGGCACGTTGGCTGAGCAGCTGCTGCCTCGTCACGTCCCTCCAGGCTCCCTCCATGCCGATATATGGTTACATGCTGCACCCACAGCCCATGTTTGCCTGTGCTGTCGGACACAAAACACCCATATGTTTATGTATATTTATATATGTAACTCCCAGGGCCTGACTCGGTGACTTTTAAACTTAAACTGTGCTGGGCAAATCCTCACTGGATGCAGTTGGGATTGATTACAACTGTAATTGATTTTATGCAGTGGGGACTGGGGCTTTTTAATAGAGTAACAGTGGGTTATGATTATCTAAGTGGCCTTAAATTAGCTTTATTCATTCATTAAATGACTCAGATCTTGTGTGACGAAGGAAAACTAATGGGTAGTGGCAGCCTTAACTCACCTCCAAACAAGGTGGTTTGTACTGAGTTCAGACTGCACCCAGGAGTGGTTTGGGGCATTGTGTCACTGCTGTCTCTGCTGTGGCGCTGTGAGACTCGATTTGTCCATCAGGATTTAGGACATTGCTCCACACTTCAAAGCTCAGATTCCCAGCTGAGGGGACCACCTGAATGTGTCATGTTTTCCCCGGTCTGGTTCCCTCTCAGTGGCTTGAATCCTCTTTTTAAACTCGGGGAAAGCGGCTGTTCCACGCAGACCCAAAGCTTCAAAGGCTCCAGCTGGAACAGGATTTGTTCCTCTGATCATGTTTGGGATTTAGTGAAGCCTGGAGTGTCTGGGCTTTGGTGCACGTTAGCACAAAAACTGTCACTAAGGAAAGTTTTCCATGGAAAACGGACTTTGCATGTGTAGTTTTGCAGGTGAATACAACATCCAGATTAGAACTAATCATCTGGCTCACCTTGGGTTTGCTCAGGGAATTATGTGCCAGAGAAAATCCTTTCCAAGAAAGCAGGAGCCTTCTCTAGGATGAGCAAACCTTCTCTTAAGAATGTGAAACAAAGCCAATATTTTCTTTAAAAGTGCTCTAAGAATAGTAAATAAAATAAGCACTTGATCAGATAAAGCTAGACTAAATATACAAAGTGCATCTTACTTACCCAGCAAGTATTTATATACAAAGTTGAACATCTCTCTTGATTGCACAGATATTTTTACCAGACAAATTGCACACAGGCAGCCTGCTTTTAATTGCCTGTGCAAGGATATGTGTTAGTGATTACTGAAGCTGCCCTTCACCCTGAGAGTTTGGGGTTTTGGTCACTTCTGCAGGAATATTTCTCCAAATGAGCCGCCTGCTGCAGCTACTGGGAGAAGGAAGATGAGTCACTGGGCTGGATCTGTGAGCAAATGAAGTCCACAGCTGCATTCAAAACTTGCACGTGCTCTTCTCACTTGTTGCAAATATTCATTAGCTGCAGTTCCATGTGGAATTAGCCAGCTTGGGGAATTAGGCAGTAAATGTATTGTACAAATTAAATTCCGGAGTCCTTTAAAAACGCACCCCCAGGGCTACACAGTCTGAGCATGTGGTTAATCTCAGTGCCACTGATGTCTCTGAATTTGCTGTAGGATACCTTTAAACCTTCAGTGTTTCACGTGTTTACCGAAAATTGTGCTTGAAAATGCCAAAGTGTTTCCATGGTGTTAAAATACATCCTTCAGGATTCCGTTTTGGCTGAGACACATCTTTGATTAGAGCTGCTTGACTTAAGGAACATGTTGCTGAGTTGTCTCTGATGTCAAACTCTCACAGCCTTTCTTGGCTCTGTATCATAATTCTTTCCACCCAGAAAGATTTCCACCCATTATCATACATTTCAGCAGCAGTTCACTGGGAAGTGGATGTTTCAAGGCCCAGCACCTGTTCAGTGACATGTGTCGGTGCTCAGATCGAGGAAGGCAGTGGAGCTGCTACACAAACATGTCCAATCCAGCAGCCCTCTGTGGATAATTTATTCTGTAAAAGCTTTTTCTGGCCTTAGAAATGAAAAGAGGCAACTTGTGAGGCAGTTGTTGTGCTCAGAGGCGATGGCAGGCGGGAGCAGGGATGCGAAGTGCTCTTGGCCTCAAGGATTTGGGAGGAAAACCCTTCAAAACAGCGTTTGAAGCTGTATCTCGATTTTTTTGAAAGACAGCTGATGATTCTTCAGGGTTTTACATTTTCCTGGCCAGATGGGAATTCTCTCCAGCCTCCAGCACAGGCAGCCTTTGGATTTAGTTAAGCTTTTGAATCCAGTGAAGTTGTGAAACCCTTCTTTAGGTTGCTTGGCTTTGTGGTTGGCTGAAGTGCTGACAGTGTCGTTCAAGATTACTCAAAAAATGCATGAATTCAATTAAAATCCCAAAAGCTGAGATATACAGGCTTTTTTTTTTTTTTTTTTTTTAATATCTATCTGTTTTGGAGAAACAGAAGAAGGTCACTTTGTTGGCAAGTTAAATAAGCCAAACTGAGGAAATAGCAGGGACATGAAAACTCCTCGTTTGATTGGGGTGAGCGATACTGTCCCAGCATGCTATTGCTTCCTATGTGCTGCCAAAAGTAAGCTCATGTCCTTGATTTTTAAAAAAGCTGTGTAATTATTTCCTGTGGAATACTGCAGTTCTTAGGCTCCAGCTTTGCTTTTAAATTAAAGCAGTATTGACTTGTCACTTCAGCTCATGTTGTAAGGATGTGTTGGTTTTGAACTTAAATATTCTCTGCTTTGGAAGAACCCTCATTTCTTACATGGGAAAAATGACAGTTCTAAGGGCTTTTCTCTGCTAACAGGAATTTTTTAATTATGTCCATGAAGCTTTAATTTCCAGAGTCTTCCCGTAATGGCCACAGCCAGCCAGACTTCTTGCTAACCAGTAAAACTGTTCTGTTTGGTTACAAGTTTTTTCCTATAGCTGTAGCTTCCTTTTCCAGCAGACACCATGGAAAAGCTGTTGTCTGCTCGTCCACTTCTAGTTTTAAGAGATAGCAGCAGAAAACTGGATGGTGGATTTTGTTATGAGGCTGAACTGAAGGTCAAAAAGTGGGAATGGAGGGAGCAGCATGTGCTTGGTGACTTCCAGCCAGTGGTTCCTGGTTCATGTCCTGTGACAGATCCTCTTCCACCAGCTTCAGGCACAGGAGTGGGGGAGAACTGAGGTCCCTTTGTGTCCTCTGCTAAATTTCCCCTCCTTTGTTTTTCTAAATGAGAGCTGTGTTGGTGATTAGTCCTATCTCCTGTGCCTGTGTCAGCCAGGCAGGATGAGTTCCTGCAGGACTCTTGGCTTAAGGATTTCAGTCATCGGAAAATGACTCTTCATTTGGACTCTCTGGTCAATGTGTGGCTTCTTTTCAAGAGTGTTCCCAGGATTTTTGTCCTGCTGTGGTCATTGCTAAGTTTCATAAGTGTAGAAGTCCTTTGATTTCCTAGGTGGGTCAGGATTTGTGGAGTATTTGAAGATACCTGATGTGGGACGAATAAGCAAAGATCTTACTTCACTTTCATAGCAACCACCTTTCCCCCCTCTGTTGGAAGGGGAAGGTAAATGCAGTATAACTTAAATATTTTTACATTTTAATATTTTTTTTTAAATTTAAATATTCAATTTAAGTATTTCTTAGCAAGCAGCAGCTTTATATTTGCATAAAGGATTTGGGATCACTTAAATGTGCTAATTATGCCTATTCACACAGTGTTTTCTCAATCCATGACCACTGTACTGTGTGAAAACAGGTTAATATCTTAATAAATTACCCTGCTGTGTCTGGAGAGTTCTGAGATGTCACTTCTCACTACTCATACAATAACTAAATGTTATTCTTACATGGCAAGTCAATGCACTGAACTGCAGAGAGAATTGCTTCATCCTTTCCTATACTTTACCTTTTTTAGAAGTAGTAAAATAAGATGATTTTCCAAAAGAAACACTTATTTCTTTACCTGTTTTCCCTCACTTTTAAGGGAATATTCAAAACTGTTCTTGATGTTCTCGAGTGGGGGCATTTTCCCCTTTAGCGTCTCTGTAGACAAGCTCATGGCTTGTAAATAAAGTTCAATTTGCCTCTGGTACCTTTTAATTGATACACTTAAATTTAAGAACATATTTGATGTTCTCTCCCCTGCCACCAGCAGTTTCTGTACCTACAAACATCCCACACCAGAGCACCTCCTGTTTTCCCCCATTTGGACTCTGGCCCATCGATATTTTGATGCAGATTAGATATCACTGAAAAGGGACTCATTTATGCAGGAGTTAATGTGTCATGAAACAAGTCAAGGTTGTTTGTTGGTTGTGGAGCAGAGCAGAGTTCAAGTTGAATGGTTTCAGTGTCATCCTCTTGGAATTTGGTGATTCAGAACCTGCTCGGTCCGAGTTTGGAAGTTCGAAGGGAAGACAGGCAGTGAAATCTTTCTCTGAAATCATCTCAGGGACAGATCAACAGTGCCTTGGCTTTAATGACAAAACTGTTACAAAATACTGCCATTCTGTGGTTTGTTGAAAGGAGTTTTAGTAAATAAACATGAGGCTGACGAGGTCCTGGGACATCATCCCTGGAGGTGTCCAAGGAAGGCCTGAACGTGGCGCTTAGTGCTCTGGGCTGGGTGACAAGGTGGGATTCAGGCACAGTTGGACTCCATGATCTTGGAGGTCTTTTCCTACCTCAGTGATCCTGTGATAGCACTAACACCAAGCTCTTGGCACCCTGAAAGATGCTGATCAGTACCTGAGTTATTTAGATCTCAGTTCTCACTGATCTGCTTATCTTACAGACTGAAAACCTAATATTTGATTCAAGTTTTCTTCAAGCCTTCAGTATTACAGTTAAGTTTTGAGAAGTAGGAGACAAGGAAATGAAATTTACTTGATGAGAAAACTTAGTCCTTGTGTGTGTGTGGCAGAAGAGGTTCAATGTGTGTGCTGGGAAGAAGAGAGTATCCTGTTTTTTTCATTCTCCGTCATAGCCTGGATAAAAAGCTTTAGAAAGATTAGAAAAGTGAAAGCAGGAAGTTTTCTGCAAAACAGCCAAAAACCCCTCTTAAACTGATACTTATAAGCAGTTAAAAAAAAAACAACCAACCAAAAAACCACAAAAACCCTTTAATTTCTTGTGTTTTGTTGCCATGAATATGTTTTGCATGTAGCAAACCAATGGGTTTTTGTTTTCCTTCCCTTCTGCCTGTTATGTATGGGAATATAAATACTGGGGGGTTCACTGAGAGGCTTTGAGGGTTTTTGTTCCCAATTTTTGGCATCACCTTTGCTGTCCAGTGGACAACAGTAATTGGGTAATGCTGCTTTTGAAGCATTTCTTTAGCAAACCAAGAGGAGATGGTGTTGAAAGCGTTGGTGCTGCATTTCTTACCACTTCTGTGTAAACAAGGATGTGGAAAGGATTTTATTAGTTCCCTTTTGTTTGACCTTTTCAGCAGAAACTCAGTTACTGTAGCTGTGTTTAGTGCCTGCTTGCATGAAAGCACAACTTTAGGAACGAAAATTAATAAATTAAAGCATCATTTGTGATTATAACCTCCTATAGAACACAAACTAAAGGATTTTTACTCATATTTTTTTCCAGATTAAAAATAAATTGCAGCATTTCTGCTGGTTTTGGTCAAGTATTGTGAACCAAGATGTTCAGCCCAGTGTCAGGACTCAGATTTTACCACTTGAATGCTGGAGATTGGTATTTCCATGCTCCATCCCACACAAAGTAAACCTGCATCCAGGGAGTTAATTAAGGAAAACAGCTAGCTGTGTCTAGAGTGGTGTTTGTGCTGAAATGTTGGGTATTATGGAAGAGGGCTGGGCTACAACCAACACTCCTGATTATCTTGCATTATTTTACTTTTTTCAGAAGGAACACAAAATTCTTAGTGTGGATTGAGAGACTGACTCTATCTAATCCTTTTATTAGGATTGACCCAGAAGTTGTAAAAAGGGGGTTATGAAAAACACATCATCCAATGGGATATTAAGGAGTCTTCCAAAAATGTCTCTTCTGCTCTTGCCCACATCCAGTGCATGTTCTACCTGATTGACCAGAAGTACCAAACCCTAAAGGGTTTGGATCTGTCTTTTGCTTTATGTAGCTGCTGAGTCCTTTTGGGGAGAGGAGTAGATCCAAGGCACTGCTTTTCTGGAGGGAGAGGCAAAAAACCCAGAGGGTCATGAGGAGAAGGGAAGGAGTTGTGTGTCCTTCCACAGAAGCACTCAAGGGATCAGAGGACAAATGCATTAATATCAGCCAAATGGGTGAAAATCCCAGGGTAGAACAGGAAAACAGACCTGAATAAAATGTCTTCAGACTCACTGGATCTGTTTTCCCTGGATGCTTTGGAAGGAATGGGGAGGGGGGCACTGTTTGAAAAGGAGACAGGGTGATGTATCTGCTTTGTGACTGTGATTCCTGGCTGTGCCTTTGGCTGGACTATTCCACATACCGGCTTCCATACTTGATACTATACTTTGTACAGTTAAAAACTGCATCAGATTTCCTTCTCTGCTGTTCAAAAGAAAGCAGCAAATAATAATAACAACAACAGCCTTAAGGAATGATGCAAGACACTTGGAGCGTGGGGTGTCACAGCCTCGCTGGAGCCTCCCCTACAGCACTGAGCTTCTGCAATCAATCCCCTTTGTATCCATCTCCCCCTTTCCTAGGTGATCTCATCCAGCTGTTTCGCTTACCTGCTGGAATTTCCCAGATATTTATGGAGAATCTGCATGGCAAAAAGTCTTTGTGTGCCCCTTTGCCAGTGCAGCTCAGGAAGCCCAGCAGTGAGGGAGTCACACACACACACACCAGTGAGTTCCCATTGATTACTTCCAGACCTAAAGCTCAGATTTAAAGTAGCACAAATATACTTGTTCTGGGAATTTCCTGAATTAGAAACATTAACTTTTTTTTCTTTTTTTATGCTTGGGTTGGGAAGTTTGAGTTTTGCTGAATTCAGCATCCTGAAAAGACATCAGTATCAGGTGTCCTTAATTCTATACAAAGGTTTTCTGTTTATGGACTCATTTATTGGGATCCTGGGCAGATACTTTGAGCGGTTTTCCATGCTTTTGAGAGTAAAAATGGTAAATAATAATTCCTTTCTATTTTCTTTATAATATTTTAGACAGCAGATTTAATATCCACTCAGATGTGCTTGATGGATGGCACCTTCTCCTTCCAGAGTTTTGAGGTTAGATTGATCTGAATAAAGTTAAGCTTCATGATGAGGTTTATTATTCTAAGAAAATCAACCAGAAGTTAAATAACACAAAGATTATGTGAGAGACCACATAACAAAAACATACAACTTGAGAAATTAAACAAGAACTCTAGATGTTGTTGAGCAGATGGTATTTTTCACAGTATTAGCCAGCTGGGAGAAAATTCCTGGAGCACTTTGTATAATATTAGGAATGATCCAGTGTGTTGTCCCTAAAGCTGTCACTGTTTCTGCAGCACAGTGAACTCTGTTTCATGCCCTAAAACAGACCTAATCTTACAAGATGGCAGAATTACACACCTAATGGTTCACTTTGCTAATTACAATAATTTTCCATGGATAAATCCGCTGCAGTTGGTTTTATTAACTGGGCAAGTTCAGGCCAGAAGTTGAGCATGAAGAGGTCGTGTAACCGTAACACCACAAAATCCATGAGGTGATTTAAGGTTTGTTATTAACCCGCAGAGTAAAACAGCAGTAGCTTTATTTTATGTCCATGGCTAATCCAGTTTTGCACGAATTACTGGAGAGGAAAAATGAATGACTGGAAGAGATGGGATTTGAATGCTGTAGAAATGCCAAATGATAAGAACAGTTGCAGAGAAGTGGTGCTGGATTTGCTATAAACAACAAATGTTGCGTAACACTTGCTGTGTTTTTCAAAACCAGATGTTGCATCAGTTGACACTGGGCTTTCTGCAAGTTACTTGCTCATCCTTCAGCTGTTTCACCAACATTCCCCCTCTCAATACTCACTTTACACGTTCTTTCTTGTTATAATTCTGTATTACTTATCATTCCAATCAGTATTCAATATATTTTAGCTGTGATCACTATAAGGGGGGGTTGTGAATTCTCTTAAATAAGAGCATTGAGGTAGATTTTTCTTTAAATGAGCCTTATGGATGTAAAAATCTTAATGTTAAAGTCTTCGTGGCACTACACATTGTGTAGATGGCTCAGCAGTATGTGGTGTGCAGATTTACTCCTGTGGTGCTCAGCATGTGGTGTAAAATCATTTCAGAAGCGTGAGAGGAACCCACTGAAATGTTTAAGAGGAACAAGTCTCTACGAAAAGCAGAATGTGCAGGAGGAAAGTAGTAAGTAATGAATTGCCATTATTCATAAGCTCAGGGATTTCTGTAATTGTAATTGGGAATTACATGGGGGAGGAACGTTTGAGGTGATCAGAAGAGGGAAGTTAATTCTGGAAATGTAAAGGCAGGCACGAACATCTGTAGATTTGTTTAGAATTTGGAGGTTCTAAAAATTTTGACTGTGAATAAATAGCCTCAAAGAGATTTTTAAGAAGCCAAGACTCAGGTTGGTGACATTTTTAAATGAACAGGACCTGCTTTGCTTAGGTGAGACCCCACCTGCTGTGCCTCCTCCAGCTCTGGAGATTCCCAGCAGAAGAAGGACATGGAGCTGCTGGAATGAGTCCAGAGGAGGCCATGGAGATGATCCAAGGGCTGGAGCCCCTCTGCTCTGGAGCCAGGCTGGGAAGGCTGGAGGTGCCCAGCCTGGAGAAGAGAAGGATCCAAGGAGTCCTTAGAGCCCCTTCCAGTGCCTACAGGGGCTCCAGGAGAGATGGAGAGAGGCTTTGGACAACAGTCTGGAGGGACAGGACAAGGGGGAATGGCTTCCCACTGACAGAAGGCAGGGTTGGATGGGATGTTGGAAGAAGTTCCTCCCTGTGAGGGTGGTGAGGCCCTGGCACAGGTTGCCCAGAGAAGCTGTGGCTGCCCCATCCCTGGAGATGTCCAAGGCCAGGTTGGACAGGACTTGGAGCAACTTGAGATAGTGGAATGTCTCCCTGCTCGTGGAACTGGTTGAGCTTTGAGGTTCCTTCCAATCCTAACCACTCCATGATTCTCTGAGGATACAATAAAACATTTAAAAGGCCACAATAAAACCTTCAGGCCAGGATTGTGTGGAAGCAGAGGGAAATCAAACTACAGATGGGAAAGAGGGTGGCTCTGGGTGGAGCCTCACTGGAGAACAGGAGATGGGAGGTGGATCAAGCAGTTCCCTACTGCAGTGTTGTCTCTGTGACTTTTGCACTGCAGGGTTTTGTCATGTAGCTATGAGGATGTTCCATGGGATAAACATCAGTTTCAGTCTCACAGGTAACAGAGAGTATAAATAGTCTTGGAAACAGGTAAACAGCTTGTAAACAGTGACTCCCAGAAACAGTGATAGAGTTCTGGGCTTGGCTTGTTAGAGCTGCTCAGTGAAAGCACAATATACCCAGCACGTGTCTCTTCAGGCAGTGGTTGTTCACAAGTAAAATTCTGGTGACTTTGGTGATTTTGCTTTTATATTTTTAAGCCAATTCCAATTGGCCTTTTATAAGAAAAATTCTGTGTGTCTATCCCCAAGTGTGCAGTAAAAGGCAGGAAAAATTCACAAGAGAAATAGAAAGTCGGTGAAACAATCTTCATGAAGTTTTTCACAGTGGAATTCCTGATCTCAGTCTCTTGGAAAGTGATCATCTCTGAGAATCCAGTCTATCAGATATCTGGCTAAGGTTGTCTTTAAAAGCTGTGTATCACATGACCTGTCCATGCTTTCCGCAGTCAGATCCCATTTTTACTTACAACTTACTCCAGTCGCGGTAACTGAGGCGGAAATTTTCCGTGGAGTTGCAGGCAGGGAGGAGTCGGGATGTCAACACAGCAATAAAACCACACTGAACTTGCAAAACCAGGCCCTGAAAACATGAAGGCTTTTCCCTCGTTTCCCTCGCAGGGATGTTGTTTGCTCCTGGATGTTCCTAAGATAATTCCTGGCAAGTGTGCAGTCTGTTATTACAGCGATGGGTGTTGTGATAATGCCATGAGGACATCAAGAACTTTGCATTGACTGTTTTGTTTGGGTTGTAACTGGCTGAAATGAAGCTTTGCCAAGGCTGGAAGTGGAAGCAGCACGGAGTGGTGGGACCAACCTCCCTATCCAAGGGAGGAGGTCGGAGATGGGCACCTGGAGTACCATCACAGGTCATCAGATTCTCTAAAGCAAGGCCTGGCACTGACAAAGAGCCATCACTCCTGCCTGCATTTGGGAATATCCTCCTCATTCTTCTTCTCTCTTTGTTTTTTTCGTAGTGAGTGTTGAAAAAGTGGAATTAAAGGGACTGGCACACAAGAAGAATGAGAGAAATGTTGAGTATTCCTTTGAGGTGAGTTTGGGTTTCTTTTCCTATGAAAGAAGGGAGGATAATATTTAAGGAGGAGTTAAGGAAATGCTCAGATTTTATTGTTAGATCCCAGAAATTGCTCCTTTGGGAGTTTTTAATCCATTAGTTGAAAGTTATAAATGGCTGTTTATGGGCATTATGGATGATGCCAAGATTGGTAGGTGGGGACTGGCAAAGAAATATTCACTCTCGTGCAGCACGTTGTGGCAAAGTGTATATTTAGAGAGAAATACCATACTTACAGAATGGTTATCCATATCCATTCTTCTGCTGGAATGCAGAAGTTAGAATTCAGGTCTTAATCTGGACAAAGGAGAACGTAGGCTCTGAGGACATGGTTGCACATATGGAAAGAGGCAGGATGGGAGCCTTTGGCACGTGGTTTGGGCCTTATAGGTTCCAGAAGAGGTGCTGGAAAGTACAGAAAAGCTTTGGAAATTCTTCAGGGCTTGAGGAAAACGTTGTGTGGCAGGAGAGTTAAAAGAACTTGACTGGAAAGTGACTTCCAGTATCACACAAAAATGTTTTCAAAGGGAATAAAAATACTTTGCAGCGAAGGGGACGTTAGTGCAGCACAAAAGGCATAACAGGAACTGTTGTCTGCAAACCGAAGCCAGACTAATTCCGAGTGGAAGTGAGAGCAGTGCCTGTGGAATGAGTGTGGTTCACCACACGCCACAGGCAGAAGGGGCCTCCCCCTGGTTTGACGCAGCTTTTGGAGGGTCTGTCACTGCTCCCAGTTCCGGTGCAGGGATGACTTCACCCCATGGAACCCTGTGGAAAGGGCAGGGATGGAGTCTGGGTGCTGTTTCCCCCCATCCACTTGGAATTCCATACTCCAAAATTCAGAATGCACGGCCCAGAAAACATCTTTGCTTTGTTTAATGAGGCACCGGAGCCGAGCGGTGGGTGAGGGAAGAAGAACCCGAGAGGAACCAGGCAGGAGAACCGCAGTTATCCCCAACTTTCACCAAAAAGAACAAGTTATTCTTTAAAACTCCCAGCCAAGACAGAACATCAGCTCAGCATCTGCTGGGATGTTGACAGCATTAACCTCTGCAGGACTTGATTCATGGAGAATGTCCTGGATTTCCTGAATCCCACGATTGTTCCAAATGTCATTGATATTAGAAAGGATTTTTCCGATGGGTTTTTAAAATCTCTATGAAGTCTCCAGTTGTCTCCTCTCCAATTAGAATCTCATGAAAGTTCTTTTCCTATTACAAGTTTTTCTATAAATACCAGAAATTACTGTAACCAGTGTTTCAGTCCACAGCTGGTCACTGAAAGAACAGCACAGGGTTCAACTGAGCTAATAAATTACAGTTTGCTAGGTTAAAAACCCAACTATTAAATGTTTTGTTCTTGGGAACATTAGGTCAATGGATAGAGCAGTGTAGTGTTTGCACTGCTATTGTTCCCTGCATTTACAGTTCACATTATTGTTTTATAAGTACTGAAAATTCAAGTTAGCAAAACGTAAGTCATAAAAAATGTTGGGTTATTACAAAACAAGCAAAAGAAAGAGAAATTTCTCCGTATTTCTGATGCATCTCATGAATTTGAAAAAAATATTAATTTATCACAAGCTTTAAGAAAACAAACAGCCCACAAACTTCATAAAATCAGGCAGTTCTCAAGTTTTCTTTCTTCTTTTCTTTTTTTTCCCTCTTTTTTTTTGGTGTAACAGCTCTGCTGAGAGGAAATTCCTCCCTTATGTAATATATTTTGAAATCCTCTCCTCTCACCAGTCGTTTTGGCAGCTTTTGTGATAGCTGGAAAAACTTTGTGTATGTTTTCAGTTGTCATTGAAACTAATGTCATGTGAGAGGATGGTCTGTGATCCCAAAACACTTACACCCAGCTCCTTCCCCTATGGAACTGCTGAGGATCCAGATGCCTCCAGTGGATATTTTGAGTCTGAAGGGACTTATCACTGGCCTGTCTCACATTGATGTTCTTCATGCCAAGAAATCCTGGCTTTTGGCTCAGTTCAACTCCATCTCCCAAGCAATAAATGCCTCTTTATCCAAGGATGTCGTGACTTGTGTGTGTGGGAAGAGATCCTGAATATTCCCTTTCTCTAGGGCAGGGACAAGATGGAGTATGGAGCAGGAACTCCAGGTTTCATTTCTAAGGTTTTTCCCTTTTTTGCTGGGATTTGCTGCCGTTTCCAGCTTCCCATGGCATATGGAGTTGATTAATTAGGAATAGGCAGCGTTGTGCTGTGGGGAGTCGTTCCCGTTGCACAGCAGATTCTACAAACCAGCTGTTTTCTTTAACAGTAATGAGGAAAAAAAATTCCATTACTTAGTGGTCTGTTGCTTAATTCTGCATGTCTGCAGTGTGCAAGGGCTGAGTAAACTATGAGGTGCTTTTTTTCTAAGCATTCACAGTCATTGTTAAGTGCAACAACAGCGAGAGGGAGGGCTGATAAAAGTTCTTTGTGCACAAAAAAAGAGTTTCGTTATTGATGTCGCACCTTGAAAACTTCCTTTCAGGCTCTGGGGGATGTTTTATACCAATTATTGATGTTTTGGAACCAAACTTAAATCAATTACTGAACCAAGTCCTTCTTGCTCCCCAAGGTCCTGTGGTCTGATTCTTCGGTGACGTTGGTAACCAAATCTTCTGCTGAAATGACTGAATTTATTTCAAAGGTAAAGATGAGATGCAAAAGACTTCAAAAATAGATGTTTTATCCCTGTATGGAATTTTGTTCAATGACATTTTTCAAAATGTACCCAGATAATACAGATTGAATTTTATCAAATATTTGCTGTGCCTTGGATCTCACAGAAATAACAGATCTTCTTTTCACTTATTATTTGTAATATCCTCCATTTTTAGCTGTCTCAGCTGTATCCAGAAGAAAACTTGGAGAAATTCATTCCTTGCCTAGCTGGTCCAGATTCATTTTACCTGGAACGGAACCACATGGACCTGGAATCGGACCTGAGGTATGCTGGGATATTTATTGCTGAGGGGTTTTTATCTTGGCACTTGGCTTCTTTCACCAAAAAAACAGAAAATGGAAATATTATCTTCATATTCTAAATTACTCTCAAGAAATTAGAGCCTGATTCTAAGCCTTATTTCTTGCTGTTAATTCCAGCACACCACAATTTTTCAGGAATTCTTTCTTCAGAAGTACAGATGGTAATAATATTCTGTATTAAGTTTCCTGGAGAATTGATATTTCCTCATTCCTTGTTAAAAACAAATAGAGGATCACTGGCTTTGCAAAAAGTTTGGTTTGGACTCAAAAATAACCAGAATTGCTTAAAAAAACCCCACACAAAAATAAGGAAAAAATAGTAGCCTGAATATTCATCCATCTGTGTTGAGGGATTGATTGTGGGGATTATCCCCCCTACCCTTTCACGGAGCTTTTTATTGTTTCAGTTGTTTTAGGTTGTCATGTTTATTTTAATTTAAAAAAGGTGGACATATATTTACATACTATAGTCATTAAATTTTTGGAAGCGTTTCACAGTTTTTTTGAATCCTTGGCTTGTACCTCTTCAAATTATCTCAAACCACCTGGCCATTATCTAATATAAAACAGTATTTTAAATATCATAATCTGTGACAGATCACATCAGTTCCCTAAATACTAAAATGATTTTCCTGGGAAAATTGGAGGGACTTAAATTATTTTCAACTACTACTGCATGTACCTATGCAAAATGAGATTACTGTAATATTAATATTATTATAGTAATAAGTGACATTTAAAAATAATAATTAACTTTATTAGAGCTTCTACTTAACAGCTCTTTTCCCTAAGCCGAGGCAGACCGCTGGCAGTCCACAGTGGATATTGGTTTTCCATAGTCAGCAACCAGCAGGTGCATGCCTGGATTATTTTTCATGGCAAACAGAGTTCCCATTTCCAGCAGTCCTTGCTGTGCTCTGAGGATCAGAGCCTGCTGAGGGGAATTTGGGAGAGGGAATGTGTGTGGCTGCTGTTTAGGCGAGCAACAGTCTCTACAAATCTGGGTTAATGGAGCAGCATCCTGCATTACTGCAGCCCGGCCTGCAGCTTTGGAGCAGGGAAAGAAGCTGCCCCGAAGTGCTGCTTGTTTGTAAAATTCAGGAACGAACTGTGGTTTTTCAAGCGGGAAAGCACCTGTGGGTGTGTAGTTGCAAAGTTTTAGGAGATTGGCGTTTTTTCATTGAATCATGGGCTGGTTTGGGTTGGAAGGGACCTCAAAGCTCATCTAATTCCAACACCCCTGCCATGGGCAGGGACACCTTCCACTAGACCACGTTGCTCCAAGCCCCGTCCAGCCTGGCCTTGGACACTTACAGAGATGGGGCAGCCACAGCTTGTCTGGCAACCTGTGCCAGGGCCTCACCACCCTCACAGGGAGGAATTTCTTCGTACTATCTGATCTACACATGCTGTCCTTCAGTGGGAAGCCTGAAGTCCCTCTCCAGCATTCCTGGAGCCCCTTTAGGCACTGAAATGCTGCTATAAGGTCTCTTTTCCCTGAAGAGGCCCAGCAATCCCAGGGAAAATGTGACATAAATTTTTTCCCTACACAGCCAGACTCTACATCTGCTGTTTATCTCCAAGAGGAGGAAATTCAATAACAGTTCCGTTTATATTTTATATTCTTCTTGAATTTGAAAGGAAATTTTCAGGTTTATACATGAACGTTTTCTGCCTTGAAAGTGTTCAGGGTTCCTAAATGAGGAAACACTAAAGAGAGTGAAAGCAGCACATGGTTGGTATTAAGGATAAGAGTATCCATAAGTTTCCAGTCTGCTTTGACTCAGAACTTCATGGGGTGTTTTAGCTTCTAAATTTCAAATCCAGTTTCAAAATGTCCTGTCCACTGTGCAGTCCTGATGGATTTGTGAGGCAGCCGCCAGTCAGGTCTCACAGAACAGGGGGGTTTGTTTGCTCTTGATGCCCACGCAGGTACTTGGCACCGTTCCCTTCCCATGTGGTGAAAAACGACCACGTCAGGAAGTTCTTCAGCACTTCATCTCCCTCCCAGCAACTCCAGAGCTCAAGTGAGTTTAAATAAAGTTTCAAAATGAGTTTTTTGTGCTGCTGTGCATTTTATAAACTGATGCCATCTGTAACTGTGGTCCTTGTTTCTAGATCCTGGCAACCCCTCCCTGTATAAAGTAGGAACTACGCTGGGAACATCTGGAAGGTGAAGTATTCATCTTGTTTACACACTTATTCTCTTAAAAGGCAATTTTCATTTTCTTCAGCCAATACACCCAAAAAATTTTAATCCAGACCCCTCCAAGGAGCCAATATTGTGGCTTCTTTTGCCACTTCCACATGGAAAAATTAAAAATTTCCACAGGATGTTATTTGGGCTCCTTTACTTCTTTTTAGTAAGACAAAGCTGAGCCACACCATTCTCTCTAAACATTTGTTAAATCACAGAGAGGTAGCAGAATGTAAAATATCTGTGATTACTGAAGGAAAACTCTGCTGAAGCTGGCGGTCAGCTTTACTCTGCCAGAACTGCCCTGCTTTGAATGTGCCATGGAAAAGGGTGGGTGCAAACCTTGGATCTAAAGGGGGGGCAGTTTTTACCAGAATCCCAGTGACACAGATTATCCAGTGTGCTAAAGCCAGTCCTGTTCCTGTTTTTCAGACCTATCTGTGGAGTGGCTGGAATTCAGTCCTCGCAGAACCACGTCCAGCACTCAGCCGCTGCTCCTGTTGCTCTGCCCCACTGCTCCCACTCCGGAGGCGCCGGCTCCTCGCTGGCCTATCGCTCCCAGATGGACACCTCCTCCTCATCCATGCTGATGTCTTCCAACCCACAGACCCCCCAGACACAGGAGCAAAATGGGATCCTAGACTGGCTCAGGAAGCTGCGCTTGCACAAGTATTATCCTGTCTTCAAACAGCTCACCATGGAGAAGGTAGGGCAGGAAATCGGGGAAAGGCAGCCAGCTTTTAAATTATCCTGAAGTTCTCTAAGCTGGAAACATCTGCATGGAGAATCACTCAGGTTTTTGGCACGTGCTGGGGAGGTTTTCATTCTCCTAAAGTGATTGATGAAAAGCTTCTTTCTGTTTTCACTGTGTTGTATCCGGGCTGGGGTTGTTCAATAGCTGCCTCCTGTTCCAGGATCCCTCACTGAATGCTTGGAGATCCAGCTTGGATGCTGCCTTTGGAGCTCTGCTGGGGCTCCCTCGCTGGTCATCCCTTTGATGTGCAGGAGACAGCTAAATTTGTTGATTTTCTTTATTTCTGCTTCTTGATTGATTTTTCTCCCAGAATATTTGGTTATCCCTGATTTTAAAAAATAACTTCACTAAGACTTGTGGCGTGAACATTATGTGTGTGAGTGAATGGGTTTTGTTTGCAGAAATTCTCCTGGAAAAATCATCTCTCATGTATTTGCATTTTAGGAGTCACAAATACTACTTGTGTGTGCTGGGTTTCATCTAAACAGAGTATTTTACAGCATTTCCTCAGCTCCATTGGGGAAATTCCTTGTCCTCTGTTTTTTGGCCTCGAACGCCCTCCAGTGGAGTGAGAGCTTGGCTTGAGCCAGGCATGGCTTTGTGCTGGTTATAGGATATTTAATTCTAATCTCTTCCCAGAGTCTTCTGATTTGATTTTCTTCATTATATGAAGGAGGATATATAGGGGTTTCTTCTTTATTAAAGTAGCAAAAGTGCATATTCCAGTATGTTTTAAAAGAAGCAATTATTATTTTTATCCATACTTTGCTGGCTTTCATTTTAATTACAATATTAATGTCTATATTTCGCTTTCCTATTCTATCTCTGTATTTTATTATAAAATTTACTGGAGGATTATAAAGTTCATTTGAGTAAATTTTCTAATTAGACTGATGAGACAGCTGTACTTTGTGGTAAGTGACACCACTAGGAAAACTGGAGTGATTTTCTAAGAGAAACAGATGCTTAAACTCATTGATAGCACAAAGGTCTATTTTAATTTAATTCTATTTTAATATGTACACGAGTTCCTTCGTCTTTATTGTGACTGGTTCATAGAAGCACGCACCTAATTACATTTAATCTACAGATGTTCTTTCTTTCATGCCAGTTCCCCCACACTTTTATTTTACACTGATTATATAATTCAGAACCGGAGTGCAGGGTTGCTTTGAATTAACCATGTTTAAAAATGACTTAAAAGTTGCCTTTTGGAATTGCTCCTTATTGAAAATACGAATAAGAATATTTCCGACTGTAAAACTAAGCACATATTTTTTCTTTCCAAGTTTCTGAGTCTTACTGAGGAAGATCTGAATAAGTTTGAGTCCCTCACCATGGGAGCAAAGAAGAAGCTCAAGACCCAGCTGGAGTTGGAGAAGTAAGTGAGGGCTGCGGCAACCCTCTTTTTAAGGTCATAAAATATTGAATGCAAGTTTTGCTGTTTTACAGACCACAAACCCACCAGGATCCCCACATGTTGATATGGATGCTTCTTATCTCCCTTCCTCTGCAGTTACTCTTGAAAAGGGAACTTACCAGATAATATTTATTACTTCCTGTGTTACTGCTGCCCCTTCAGGGTTGTGTTAAGGATAATCAATTATTTAAATAATCTACAAAAGATACATATTGTTGGTTAGGTTTCTTTAAACTTATATCATAGGTATTGCAAAGGCCATGTAGACTTTGGGCTTCCCATCCTTCTGAGACTGATGGGAGCTGTAGGATTTGCAATCCCAGGGGATGCACAGTCAAAGTCAGGGTGCCCAGCAGGACTTTTTCCTCATAGGAACTGAGAGTTTTTTGGCTCCCAGTCCATGTGGATGGAGCACAACTACTTTGGGAGCTGCCTTGGTGTCCCACAGTGACCCCAGGCAGCTGTGACAGCCCTTTGGGGAAACTGATGCAACAGCTTGTCCTGGCTTTTACAGCTGCACTTAGAGGGAAGTGTTTATACTGAAGCTACCACAGTTACTTAAAAAGCGATTACAAATTCAAATCCAGGCCTGTTTATCAAAGCTCTGTGACAGCCTTTTTCAGCAGTCTTAGTTTTTCCAGAGTGTGTTTGGAAAATGAAAACTTGGTACTGTGTTTGGCTTCTCTTTGGGTTTGGTGTGCATGGCTGGGTTTGGGATATGCTGATGTAACATGTGATGGAATCTTAGAATTTAGGCAACTTTTGGTGATGTTTTGCCCTGTACAAATAAGAGCATTATTGCTGTAATCAGATGGCAGATAGTCCAAACCTCACTGCTGGCAGTTATGGTCAGGATTGATGTGATTTCCAAATGTTTCCATTTGAAATGAGCATAACATTCAGTGCTCTGTGCGCTTTGTTTTCATTCAGAAATGGATTTATTTGTGGTTGTGCTTTAGCCAGTTTCTGTTTCTTCATACTTTTCTCCATCTCCCTGTAGAGAAAAATCTGAGAAGCGGTGCCTAAACCCCTCAACACCTTCATCAGTGACCAGCAGTGGGGTGGCAAGGGTTCCCCCCACTTCCCACGTGGGGCCTATCCAGAGTATCCGGGGCAACCACGCTGCAGGTAAGAGCAGCAGAGGACACTGCTGTGCTCTCAAGGCTCAGCTGTCCATGCACAAGATCAAGCTCCTTCTTGTGCTGCTTTTCTACCAAGCTTTACCTTCCAAAATGCCTTTGGGTTAATAGGGAGCAAGCAAAAAGTCCAACTTCTGTGAATATGGAGGGCAATGAAAAGTAGTTCCCCCTCCATGGCTCCCGTGGGAATGGCCAATGCTCTGGTCAGACTGTTCTGCCTCCACGTGTGTCCCTGTAAATCCTGAGCATTCCTGTGTGTTGGTGTCCCAGGACAGTTGTCACAAGATCCTGTCAGGTTGGTGTTACCCCTCATGTTCCCACTCCCTTTTCCTGCAGAGCTGCGAGTGGACGTGGACCAGCCAGCTCACCCCCTGCCCCGGGAGGGCAGCTCCTCCGAGTACTCCAGCTCCTCCTCCAGCCCCATGGGGATCCAGACGCGGGAGGAGAGCTCGGACAGCGCCGAGGAGAACGAGAGACGTAAGCAGAGCCCCCCCAGCGCGGTGCCCGTGCCCTGCCCAGGGCTGCTCTCACAGCTCTTGTGTCCCCAGGGCTGGAGATCCACCTGGACGGCTCCGAGAAGGAGAAGCCGGTGATGCTGCTGAACCATTTCCCCTCGAGCTCCGCCCGCCCCACGGCCCAAGTCCTGCCCGTGCAGAACGACGCCGGCTCCAGCCCGTCCAGCCACCACGCCCTGCCCATGCAGATGATGGCAGCGGCCCCCACACACATCCCGCCCATCCGAATGCTCAGCTCCGTGCACAAATCCGACCGCGGCAGCGCAGACATGAAGCTGCTCTCATCGTCTGTGCACTCGCTTTTGTCTTTGGAAGAAAGGAATAAAGTTTCTTCTGGATCGAGGGGCAGCATAAAGATGGAAAAGAGCTTTGGGAATGCGGTGGTCGATGTCATGCCTGCATCTTCTCCCCACCAGCCCCTGCAGGTGCTGTCGGGGGCCACTGAGAGCAGCTCACCCACGTCCACCATGAACTTTGGGCCTCGAACCAAAGTCGTCCACGCTTCCAGTCTGGACAGAGTGATCAAACCAGCTCAGCAGCCGGGACTCATAGTGGAAACGAGCACTGCTGCCACGGTAACATCCAGCACAGTCTTCCACGTGGCTCGTCCACCCATCAAACTCCTGGTGTCTTCGTCTCTTCCTACCGACTCTGCCATGGCCGGACAGACTTCCTGCTCCAGTAATATGCAAATCACAGTGTCCCCTGCAATAATCAACCCCCGGACTGCTCTGTACACAGCCAACACCAAAGTTGCCTTTTCTGCCATGAGCAGCGTGCCCGTGGCGCCCATGCAGGGCAGCTTCTGCGCCAACAGCAACGCGGCCTCCTCCAGCAGCCACCCGTCCCCGTCCTTCGCCACCATGGCCAACCTGCCCAGCTGCCCCGCGCCCAGCTCCAGCCCCACGCTCTCCTCCGTCGCCGACAACAACTTCTACAGCAGCAGTAGCAGCAGTAGCAGCAGCAGCAGCAGCAGCAGCGGATCCGCAGGGAGCATCCCGGTCCCCAACCAGAACCACCACCATCACCACCACCAGCAGCCGCCGCCGCAGCCGCCCGGGTGCATGGTGTGCAGCTCCTGCGGCTGCAGCGGCAACTGCGGCTCCAGCGGCATGACCGTCAGCTACGCCAACTACTTCCAGCACCCCTTTTCAGGACCTTCCATGTTTACTTTCCCCTTCCTGCCCTTCAACCCCCTGTGTAGCAACGGCTACATCAACACGCAGCAGTACAACAGCAGCACCACGTTCCCCGTGGTGCACACGGCCTACAACAGCGGCCTGGCCCCCGACTCCGTCATGGCCGGACAGTCCACCTTCGCCGTGCCCCCCATGCAGAACTTTATGGCAGGGACGGCCGGGGTGTACCAGGCACAGGGAATGATGGGCAACGGCAACGGTTCGAGCCACAAAAAAAACGGGAACCTCTCCTGTTACAATTGCGGGGCCAGCGGGCACAGAGCTCAGGACTGCAAACAGCCGCCCATGGATTTCAACAGACAAGGTGAAGGCAGGGTGTGGGGCTTTGGCCACAGGAACGGGGCTCGAGGGGGTCTGATGGCTTCTTGGAGTTTCTGACTTGTGTAAAAAGGTCTTGTTCTTGAGCTGTATTTGCTGAAGGTGCGACTGAATTTTGGGCAGACCCGTCAGGCCTTGTTACAACACCCGGGTATTCTGGGGCGGTTCCTCCCATTTTTGGGAAGGGGAGAAGCATCCAGGGAGGGATGGAGGGAGAGAGCTACTGTGGACAGGTTGCAGCAGAATTGTTGCTGCTGTCATCCAGGTCAGCTTTGGTTATAATTGCAAGTTCCCCTGGTATTTTACAAACTGAAACCTCTATTCCTTTTCCTTTCTTCCCCAAAATAATAACTTATCTGAACAGTTACTGTTCAAATACTCCTGAAGGTCCTGTTTGCTGCTATAATTATTTTACAGCGCATGTTGCTTCCACAGTTACCACACAGGCTTCCCCAGGAGAGAACTGAATCCTTAATTCCGGGTGGGGAGCAACTGAAACAGAAATGCTGCTTTGCCAAGAGCATTTTAGTCCCATTTTTATTTTTGATTTTGATTGTCATACCGTGTTGAAATAATTTGCAACTGGTGTGGCCTTAAAAAATGAAATAGGAACTTTGAGAGGAGTGAGGATTCCGTTTGACATCATGTCTTGTCTGTAGCCTTTGCCTGCATTAATTTGTACATGGTCTCCAGCATTTGAACACTATAAATTAACTGAAGTGTCATGTGTTGGGGCAGCAATTTACAGCAGCACTAAAAGGTAAATAATGAGTGGAATTCCTGTGGAGAATGTTTTGATAGTGGCCAGGGGGAAGCAATGCTGCTGCCTTGTCAGTCCTGACTGGGAAATGCAGCAGACTCTAATGTATTTTTAAGATGGATTTAATTTCATTAATTAAATTCCATTTAAACTTTCCCAAACTTTTCACAAGGGCATGGGGTGACAGGACGAAGGGGAATGGCTTCCCACTGCCAGAGGGCAGGGTTAGATGGGATACTGGGAGGAAATCCTTCCCTGTGAGGGTGGTGAGACCCTGGCACAGGTTGCCCAGAGAAACCGTGGCTGCCCCATCCCTGGAAGTGTCCAAGGCCGGGTTGGACGGGGCTTGGAGCAACCTGGTCTAGTGGGAGGTGTCCCTGCCCATGGCAGGGGGTGGAACTGGGTAATCTTTAAGGTCCCTTCATCCCAAACCATCCTATGGTTCTGTGTTTCCATGAAACAAATTTTTGCCAGCCCTAGAACTCCATCCAAGCCGTGTTATTCTCCAGTACCACATTCCATGTCTAATAGGCAGCAGGTTGGTTTGGGAAGTTCTGAGAGGTAACAGATGTGGAAGGCTGATGTTTAATTCCTCTGTTCCTCTCCCCAGGTACGTTCAGGCTGAAATATGCTCCTCCCTCCGAAAGTCTGGACTCCACAGACTGATGTTTTCCCACCTGGCACAAAGATGCCAAAAGCCATGGAGAGCGACGGAGATTGAACTGCAAAACTGAGACGTCCAGTTGCTGTTAAGCTTAATGTATTTTTTAATCCAAAGGTGCTTTACTTTATTAGACTAGGTAGAAAATCTAGCTTAGGGGTGCATCCAACCCAGTTTTGATTGCCAAATTCGAGCTTGGATCTCATTGGAACTCCTGACTATGTGTCCTCGGACCGATGTGTTCCGGACGGATGGACGGACGGGTGGATGGATGGTGGAGCTGTCCAGCTGCATTTCTGTTGCAAGTACAACAGCCAATGTACATTTTTTAGCTGGAGAATGTTGCCATATGTGGACTTTCTGAAGTGAAACTTTTCCAGGGCAGCTCTGTTCGGAGGTGGAAGCTGGAGGCGGAAGGTAGGAGTGGCCAGAAGGACTTTGGCACCCCTGGGCTAGGTAAAATGTCTACTTTTTTTCAAAAGTGATCAGGCACTAATCTCTGGGATTTTTAAGGATTGCACTACAGAAGAATGTAAAACTCTTCAAGCTTTCTGCACTTTTAGCAGACAGTGTCACTCTGAGACCAGTGCAAGAGGCAAAGAAGTTCCAACCTTTACAAATTGGCACCAGCAGGCTTATGGGACTTAATTCCACAATAAAAATCCTAAAAAGTCTCTCCCTTCCAAAAGAACACACACGACAGTTTCGGTTCCTTCTGGAAACAAACTTGTGCTTCATTGTCTCACCTATTGCCATCTAGTGCTGAGTTCCCAGCACTGGAATAAACTTAGTTTCCAAGGGTCCAAGTCCCAGAGACTCCAGAGTCATAAAGGCTTCAAGGATATTTTCCTGTAATACACAAAACCTTTACGTCCTGTTACTGTATATAGGTCTCTTTCACAGAAACCTTATTATTCTGCTTTTGTAAATGAATTTTAAACCATCCTAAAAACAAACAAACCAACCAAGAACTCTGGCAGCAGAGTTTATAAGCTTTTGCTTTACTTTATATAAAAATACCCTTTGACTCCTACCCCAGGATTCAGGAGTGGTGGGAGTCAAACATGTAAAAGGTAGTAAAACTTCATTATTATCAAGACTTGGAAGGATTTCTTGTCGGCCTCCTTCGTTGCAGTAGGTTGTAGATGAGTAGCTTTGGTGTTAAACTACTTAGTCCATCATTTGTGGGTGACAAATCTAAATTAGGACTCGAGAGGAAGCCAAACCCATCTCGAACTGCTAATTTGAAACACTTTGGTCCTGTCTGGTTGAAAGAAGATCCTAATCCTCATGGCTCCCGCCGGGAATTTGATGGCATTAAATGGGTGAGGCCTTCTCTTTAAAAATGCCTGACAGAGATATTTGCATCCTGTAATTTGGGAGACACCTTTAAAGTCTGAAGCCTTGTTTACACTTGGAGGTATTCCTTACACTCTTCTAAACCACAGCAGGATGAATCCATAGGATTTGTAGTGGCGCAGTGACTCTCACTCGGGAAGTCCTCTCGGAGCAGGAGGGTTTGGGAGTGGTGCAGAGACGGGGGCCGTGTGAGGGGGATGAAAGTTCAGAGCTCCCTGGGCCGCAGTCATAGGAGAGGAACGTTCTGGGCCATCCCTGTGTCCCACTCTCTCCAAGGGCGATCTCAGCCTCGCCGGGAAGGCAGGTGGGATCACAAGTGTCAGGAGAGGCACGGGAACGTGGGGTGGGCAGAACCCACACTCGGCCCAGAGAGGGACCTGCAGCTCACAGCTTTGGGAAACACAAAACCTAAATTTGCAGAACAGTTGGTTTTAAAAAAAAAAAAAGCCAATCGTTACTGCTGTGCAATGAGAACCCCCTGATTTATGTATTCCCAGCCCAGCTCACGCTCCCTGTTGGCTCTGCCTGCGTTCGAGGACGTTCCCTGTGTTCCCCCGAACAACCTTCAGACCTACAACACTAAAGGGATGAAAACTGACAATGCAATTTACTTTGCCTTAATGAGCTCGAGACAATGGTAGGAACAGTCTGTCCCACTGCATCATGCCCGAGGAAATGTGCAGTTCCATGTTTACGATGTGCAGCTTTGAGGGTCTCTCCAGTGGCCTGGAACATGTGCTGAAAGCCAAACTTAACGTTGTTGTTATTATTTTTTTTTTTCACTTTTTTAAACAGTATTTTAAAATCGTATTTAAAAAAACTGTATTTCAACACACATGTGAGTGTTAAAAACCCTCTTGAAACAGCAAAAAAAAAACAACAGCAAAAAAAAAAAAAAGTGTCATTTCTGTACCAGTTGTGTTTTGTTTTACTGCCCAAGGCTGGGCACAGCCGCGTCTGAGATTCATCACAGAGTTCAAAATCATATCAAAAGGACTGTAGAACTGAACTTCTGTCCAGCAAACTGTTTCATTCCTTTCTCCCCAGCTTTCTTTATTTCTTTAGGATCATTTCCTTTGTGTAGAGTTAAGGCTGATGTTTCCAGCAAACTGTTTCATTCCTTCCTTTGGGATTGTTTCCTTTGTGTAAAGCTAAGGCTGATGTTTCTTCAAGTGGCTCATGGGTGTGTTTGGGTAATGCTTTGGAACGGTTGGGTCTGGTTTTAGAGTAAGTTTAAATCCAGAAGTACCTGGAGGCAACACGAGTGTCAGAGGAAAAAGTTTGGTGAGCCAGCAGCAACCTCAGAGCCTTCCCTAAATCCCAGCGAGTTGTGGCTTCAGACCTGCCAGTGAACACCCTCCACTTTGTACCCAAAACAACCAAAGTTGGTAAGTCTGAACAGAGCACCTCAGTTCCATAAAATAATCCTTAATCTGTCCTTACAAGGCACAAATCCATCTTTTTTACCCTAAAAAGCAAGGCAGTTTGGTTTGGAATGGTAGTTCCAGCTGCCCTGTCTGAAGGAACCAGTTCTTAAACCCTATTTTTGTACATTGAAAGATGGCGATTTCAAAGAATGTTACTCAGTCCTATCCTTGTCCTACATTTATAAAAAGAATTAGTTCTCCAAATGGATTTCACTGTGGAATAGGAATGATTTTTCAGTGTGAGGGGGAAAGGAATCCCCAGTCATCTCCCTGCAGGGAGGTGAGAAGTCAGCGAGGAGCCTTTCCCAGGGGAGAGAGCAGCGTGCAGTGCAGTTTCGGCTGCATTTTCCATTTGCTGATGGAAGGACTCGAAATAAGATGGAATTTCCAGCAAACTCCTCCTCCCGACCCTGCAGATGAAGCACTGGTGAACATGCCAGGCTCTGCCCCAGCAGCAGTAGAGGGAGGAGGGAACTGAGGTATCGGTCAGAGGGTTCTGCCCTTCTTTTATTTAAAATTACATTTCAACTGTTACGGAAGTTTCTAAGTTTATCAGAACTGGTTTCATTCAAACCAGCTCTGTCACACTCAGCTTTTTGTGAAACCTGTCCATCCCACGGTCATTAAAACTTGGCAAATGAAGCGCCAGACTTCTGAAAATACCAGTCCAGCACCAGACCTTGGCCACCCCCCCAAATTCCGATTCCTCGCTGGCCAGTTCCGTGTGGAGTTGCCCCGGGACAGCCTGGGATGAACCGGGCTGTGGTACTGGCAGAGCAACACTCCTCCCCAAAATCCAACTGCCCGCAGCTGTGCAAGCCCTGTGTGTGCTGGAGGGCCAGGGTAGTCTGGAACAGCTGTTAAATGGGAGGAATGTGGGCAAATTTGGACAAAAATCCACATTACGGAACTCTTGTGAGAGTAGAAGTCACTTTGGCTGGTTGAGGCCCCACAGCTCTTGTGATAAACCCTTGGAATTACCCGTTTGCTCCCTTCAATTTTCCTGTCGTACGCAAGAACCGTGTTGGTACTGAAGCAGAAAGCAAATCCCGTGTGTTTTCAAGTGCAGATTAACAGCTTCTCTTGGACATAACTTTCCATTAGGAATGAAGGAAATTCCTGCTCCATTTGAGCCATTTCTTTTACTTCGATCACTTCTAGTATTACAAAATTCTGCATGTAACTTTATAAATATTTTAAATAGTTTTGTAAATATTTAATATTCAGCTAATTTGATTTTGAATTGTAAATGTCCAGTATTCTGGTATTGGGATTTTTATGTTTTATTATACTTTGTTAAAAGTTAAATTGTACATTTTTAGAATGTTTTTATCTGAGTAAATTTAATGTATGGAAAATAAAGAGTTAAACAGAATCCGTTGGAATTGGTTTTCATTTAGAGGGGATTCAGCTGTGTGGGGGCTTCTCTAGCTTGGCAATTAGGGAATTATTTTTCATTCCTTTTATTATTTTGCCATCTCTGCATTTCAGGAAGTTCTACGAATAACCACGCAAGCCATAATTAAGTTGGGATGTAATCCATCCATATCAGCACTGTATTAATTTTAAAAAAGCAACATTTGTACAGGAATATCAGTCGATCACGTCGTAATTACAAGTACGGTCAGTTATGAGTTAAACAAGTTCTTACACGAACAGAACTAAACAGAGAACAAGCTGCTTCGAAAAGTTTACGTCGGAGTAAAAACACAAAGGACAATAAAAAATGGGCAGTAGGCCCTGGGAAGGAGATGCATGCAAAGAGGTGGAGTAGGTACAACGTGTAGTAGGTACAACGTGTACACTTGGTGAGTGCCAGACGCAGTAGTATTGCTTCTCTCCCCCGTTAGAGTAGGTGAGCTCCCAGTGACACACGAGTTAGTGCACACACACCGGATACACCGGGAATCTCATCCCGCTACGCCTCACTTGACAACGACTAGAGGAAAACACAGATTTGTCCTACGGGATAACTCTCCTCTGCACAGCCTGCTCCCTGCTCGAGGAACACCGGGAGCTTCCCAACCCCCTGCAGGGGTTGGGCAGGAGGCTCCAGTGATGCCCAAATTCATTTGTTCTGCTCTCGACAGTGACTCCCGGGCCTGAGCTGCTTCTCCCTGACCCCCAGGCAAGGGAATGGCAAACCTCCAGGCTAGGGGTGGGGAATGATCATATGGATCACTGGAAGCCAGCTCAGATGAACAGCAGTGGTTCACTGAACACACAGGGATTGGAAATTCGTAACAGACTGGAGTTTATTTCAAAGTTACCTGTCCAGGTGTGTATTTTACAATTAGACACTTCCTAAAACTACAATAAAGCTGTGGTGTTTGGTATGAGTATTCCAGAAACCGGCACCGCCCCAAGCGTGCGGTGCCCAAAAACCGGAGACACAAAGAGTTGTCCTCCCCCAGCTCACCCCAAGCACTTGCCTCAACTCCCTGCAGCACGAGTCTGATGGAGCTGCAGAAGACAAAGCTCCCCTTTGGAACATTAAAATGCATTTGCTCTCATAAGAAACCTTCCCATTTGAAAAAAAAAAAAATAAATTTCAGGAATCGTAGGGAGATTTTGCAGCAAACTCCCAGGAAACACTTTAGCTCCTCCCTGGTGCCTGTTTGCTTGTTAAAAGTCAATCGAGTGTCCCTTTCTCTGCAATTGTCACATGCACAACTGGGCTCCTTTCAGCAGGTCCGGAAATGGAAATGTGCCTGTGTGGAATATTATTAACAGCAGGTTTCAAAGCTGGAGGTGCTCGTCTGTACTGTTTAATAGTCACAAACAAGGCAAGGTGAGATGAGACACCTGCTAAAGCAAGACTATGCTAAAGGACTGAGAGCGTAGGTGACATCCGGTTCTTTCCCTGGGGGGTGTGTGGGGAAGAGTGGGGGTGATGGCCAAGGGTCAACCAAAATCCTAGGCTAGCAGCCGCTCCTAGGCGTGTCCTAGGCGGAAGGTCGCGCTCCGAAGGTCTCCTGGGAGGCGTACACCATGTACAGGAACCCGTCCTCGTCCTTCTCGCTCTCGTACACCTCAGAGATGGGCGTGGAGACGCTCACCATGCTGTGTCCGTTCACCAGCAGGAAGAAGGCCTGGTTGGAGTTCAGCTGCAGGCGTCGCCTGGGAAAGGGGGATGAGGGGGAAGGAGGGGCACAGTGAGCATTTCCACTCAACAAAGGACACATGGCAAAGGACAGGCCTCCAACACTGACAGCAGCAAAATACACCACGGAATCATAGATTCAGGAATGCTTTGGGTTAGAAGAACCTTAAAGCTCATCTGGTTCTGCCCTTCCACACCTTTCCCTGTATGTTCCCACCCTGCCCTGCCCCTGCAGGAGGCCTTTGCTGCCCACCCCAAAGCTCTACTATATTCATCCACTAAATCCAGACACCTGTATCCACTGACAGAGCCCCTACTCATGGGAAAAGTGATGTTCCAGAAGGGCACTGAACTGGAGGGACAAGGAAGAGCCATTCCTGGCCCTGGTGATCCCAGTACAACCAGCAAACACACTGCTTGCAGCTCCACAGCATCTCACGGGGATGAAACTCAGAGATCCGTGGGAAGATGGGGAGGAAGGATGGGCAGAGCTTCCTTGAAAAACCTGGGAAACTTTTAAATTAACTCCCTTTGCCACCAGCTGTGCAACAGCCCGAGTTTAACCTTGGAGCTTCTTGCTCCCTCTTCTCCTCCCTTCCCAGGAGAAGCATCGTGGGGAGGGCAGAGAGCAACAGGCTGCACAGACTGCCTGGCACAGTGAGCAGCTCATTTCTGGGTTTCCCTTGGATTGATCATTCCAGCTGGGGGGAAATGGGTATTTCTGCTGAACTGCCTCCTGGAGAGCAGGTTTGCAGAGAGGGGCTCTCTTACCACTTGATTAACCAAGTGAGCAAGAGGAAATAGGGTATGTGGAGCTACAACCAAAGAAAGGAGGAAAGAACAGATCAGAAGAGATTCCTGCTGCTCCCACTTGCTGCTGAGAGGCAGCAGCAGCTGGAAACAAGGATTTATTTAGTTTCCAGCCACAGCCCCGGACAGAGACTCTTCCAAAACCAGGCTCTAATCACTCCAGAGACAGCAGGCTGAGGAAAGGCAGCAGCTCTCCAAGGGCTGGGAAGGACAGGCTTTGCTGTGCACCACTGGAGCTGGCTGAGGCCCAAGTCTAGCTGGTACCAAGTTATATATTAACAGTAAAGCCAAAGAAAAAAAGTGGGAAAATCCTTCAGCTTGCAGTTAAGCTCTTTGCCCAGGGCCTTTCATGTTCCTCAGAAATTCTGGAAGACTTGAGCAACCTGGCTCCTGCCTCCAAAACCCCATCTCCCTTTCTTACTCATGTAGGAGATGGGATTTGTTGTGGAAGTTTTTGTTTGGACACCCTGGACAACTCCCAGTTTTCCCAGCCTTTGGCCTCCATGAACCAGCTCCTGCTATACCATGACCAACATAAAAACTCTGCTCACTTCCCAGTTACCACGGGAGAACTCCTGATCCAACAGTCCCTGCTGAGCCAGCAGAAATGCACTTTACCAGAACCTCTGACCACAATTCTGACCACACAACTTCCACAGTTTCCCTTTGCCTTTCCTGTAAACTGAGCTCAGGCCAGACTGTGCCAACAGCCAGGGCAGAAAGACTGGCCTGAGCGGGTGTTTTCCAGGCCTCAGCACTGTCCCAGAGGGAAGCCTCCTTTCCCAAAGAATGCCAACAGCATCCCTAAGCTGCTCTGGCTACGAGCCCAACCTCCCCTTCCCAGTGGGTGGGAAGAGGCAGGCACTCCAGAGGGGGACTCCATGGCAGAACACTGAGAAGGCATCCCAAAATAGCCACGCAGGAAGTGCTGGAGCCCTGGGCCAGAAGGACCCACGTTAGACAGAGATTCACAGCCCCAGACTCCCTCCTACAGCTCTGGGAACCAGCTACTTCTCCTGGAAGCAGACTAACAGCTCAGCTCTTCTCAGAGTGGGTTTTTTTCCAGCAAAGCTAAAGGAAAAGCACCTTTTCCTGGATTTGCCCTAGTGCTCAGTAGATGAATTTTCCATTTAGAGTTCCCAAGTGCATACACCTGGTGGGGAATTCACAGAGCATCCCAGTCCAAGCCTGATGCAGTTCACACTGAAATCCCAGTACACTACCTGATAATTTTGATTAGCTCGCTCATGTTGACGTGATCCGGCACCAGGAACTTGGTCTTATCCAAAACTGGAAGCTGCTTTTCTCCCTTGTACCTTTCAATGATCACCTAAGAGGAAACACAAAGAGAAAGGAGCAGATGTGAAAGGCAGGGACAGTGTCTGGTGCCCTCACCTCCCTCCTCCAAGCTCCATTTCCCTTCATCTGTAAATGCAGCATCTCCAACCTGAAAAGGAACAATTAACTCCATGATCTTAAAAGGTCTCTTCTAATGTATAAAATTTATGTTTCTATGATAATGAAATTATCTTCACGTGCTCCTCTGTTCTGTTTGCAAGGGTCACTGCGTGGAGGGGTAGCACACAGGCATTTTTACAGCACACTTCCCCAGCTTCAGTACAGCTTTAGAACAGTTCCTTTCCTGGAATCATTTAATCCAGCACTGAATTACCCAGCAACAAGGAAATCCAAGGAAAGATCAAGCCCACTTCCCTCTAACACAATGCAGTGGCTGACCAGGGGAAGTCTGCCAGCTGAAGTAGTTTTCCCTAGAATTTCTCCAGTTTCAGGCCATTTCTCCAGTTTCAGTCTAAGAACCTCCAGATGACTCTGCTGTTCCATTCACCTTCCATGGCTACTCTAAGGCATGAGAAAAAGCTACTTTTGAAGGGTATAAACCCTCAAATCCCCAAATTAGGGAGAGAATTTCCTCAAGACAGCACATTCAGGAACCAGTAATTCTGACAGAACCGTTATGCAGTAACCACTCAATTCACAGAGAAACTGCAGATTTCCCAATTTAAGGAACACCCTGCCCAGCAACGGAATATAGTTCCTGCTTTTGAGAAATGATCTCAGGGTTCGTGTGCTCCTGTTTCCACAGCCACGTGGGGTTTGCTGGTTTTAAATCAACAGCAGCTACGTGACACCAGCCATTTGGACCCTTTCCATGCTCACGGGGTCTGGCCGTGCTGATATTAAAAAGCTGCACAGGTGAAGAGACATTGGGCCAATTTAATTATATCAGAGAAAGATCCTTACATCAGTTTAAATAAATGCTGGCTCACCCTGGAAAACAAAACCACACTATTTTTAAGAAGTCAGACCATAACCAATAGGTATTTCCAACAGCAGGATGAGGGATGTTGACAGCACAGGAGGGATTTACTATCTAGGGTGACATTGCCACCTTATCTCATCCAGAACTGCTAATGACAATAACGAGGCCGTGACTGGCCCAGCAAGGCTCCAGGGATGCCAGCAGGCCCCTGGGATAGCTGGGAGTTTGCATCACCACATCTCCAACGAGTTCCTCAGGTACCTTGGAATTTTTGCTTGTAATCTGTGCATGGCTGAGTTAAAATGAGAGTTTTGCCATAAATCAACGGCTTTCAACCTGTGGTCAGAGTTGGGGACTTTGGCCAAGTGGGCTGTGAAAGGTGAGTGAAAAAGCAATTTTGGTCAGGAAACAGATTTGTTAGGAAAGTGCCTTTTGGGAAAATGAAACGTTCCAAAAAAGTCAGAAAATCTCTGCTATAAAGTACCACTTGTTCCCCTGCCCAAGTGCACAGCAAAGCAACAGTGACAGCTCCCAGGTGAAGGAGTCTGGAGCCAAAGGAAAGCTGGAAACCTTTTGGTTTCTGTTTCCACAACGGCTCCTGTCAGTGAACTTGCTCAGGGACCGTGGACAGTTTGCAGCAGTTTCTTCACAGGAGAATTCCCACACACAGGGATCACCAGCTCTCACCACAGAGCCAAAGGCTGAGGGTACAATTAAGTTCTCTCTGCTGAACAACTCATCAGTGACAGAACATGATCCATGCCTTTTGCTTCTTGGGATGCTTTGCATTTTTAACTTTGAGGATGCCATAAATAAAAGAAAATACAAATTCAGGCAGCATTTGGAGCTGACCAGCTAAAAAGTGACAAGGTGAGGGCTGATATCCAATGTGAGGAGAGCTGGAGGAGTTTGACAGCCCAGCAGCATTGCTGGAGACCTCAAGCACAGCCCCATTTCCCAGAAAAAAAGCCTTTCTGTCCTTCTCAGCACAGACCGCTGATCAAATCCATATCTCTGTATTCTTCTTGATGAGTCTGTGCAGACTCTTCTTTTGGAGAAGAAAACCACTGAGAGAGAGGAGCTGAGCACTCAGGAGGATCTCAGAGCTCAGCTGGGGTGTGGTTTTCTACAACACAAAACTGTAACACACCGGAAACCCCCTTCCCCCTCCCCAGAGAGCACCTTGTTCCACCACACTGAGCTTACTCCTCTGAGAATGTCCCTTAAACCCAGGCTTAACCCCCCTGAACAGCCACATTTTCATTTGGTCTCCTCACAACAGCCTTTTCTAACTGCTGTAAAGAACATGAGACTGGAAACTGAAGGGAAAAATAGAAAGAACTGAACTTACTGGTATTTTAGTTGGATGCTGATCTCGAATCAGTCGTACATCTTCCACTCTTTGCTCTGCAAGAGATTAAAAAAAAAAAAAATCTGTTTAAGCATCCAGTTAATGCTGTTATTCCCTATTTCCTCGGCACTGAAGAGGGGGACTGCACGTCGGGAAAACCCAGAAAAGGAAATTCAGGCAAAGCAGTTTCCAAATAGGACAGTGCTGTCATGGAGTACAACCTCTCCTGTGACAGCTGATCCTCTGCTCTTTAACCCAAGGTGACAAGTGTTGTGTGCACCTGCCTGGCACTCCTAGAAAGTGTTAAAAGAAGTCGTTTCCTCCCCAGTCCCCTCACTTTCTGCCCACTGAGGCAGACATTTCACCTCATAAATTTATGGCCTCAAATTACACCACCCAAGTTAACGCCTAAATGCCCCGTGCTATTTCTGTGAGATCCCAGAAGAGGAAATGGTCAACAATTATCCGAGTCCCAGGACTGGCCGAAGCTTGGCTGGGTCAGCTTTCACCGTGCACTCTCCTGTTACTGAATTCCAGGTTTTATTTTGACTGTGCCACACCCGTTGTTGCAGGAGCTGCTGGAGGTTCTGAGGTACCTGGCACATTTTGCCCCTCTCTGTGCCAGTCTTCAGGATAAAGTTCACCTCTCCTCAGACAGAAATATTATTAGAACAGATATGAACCAGGCTAAAGTACACGAGGCAGAGTAAACAGGCCAGTTGCTTTCAGAGGCTGCTGCGTATCCCCTGCCTACTTTCGGATTCAGTGAACTCAATTTTAACCCCTATGGTTGTTTTCAGCGGGACGGGGCTTTCCAGGCCATCTCCACGTTACAAACAGCCTTCAGAGAGATGATTTAGTGTTGCATCACGGCTCTAACACACACCTGCCTAGGGAGAGGAGCTGCTCAGGGCAGAGAAGCACTCAGCCCAGCTCCCTGCTGGAATGCTAATGGCAGGACACTGCCCGTCCCGTCACTCAGCAACAACATCACTCAGTCTCCATTAGCCCATGTTTGTGTCCATGGAACACATCCGTGTGCCTTCTCACGAGGAAATGCAACTCACGTGAATCACGGTTTGAAGGTGGAGGTGAATCAAGCAGAACTAAGGCAAGGAGCATGCAAAGCCTTCACCTGAAAGCCACTCTGCCCCACATCCCACATCCAGAGCCACGCTCCCACAGCCCAGCGGGAACACTTCAAGGGCAGAGATTTCTACCTCATTAAAATACTTTTTAAGATTAACCAGAAACTCAAGAGATACAGGGAGTGAGTGAGAACCAACCATCAACCTGGCAAGTGCAGAGAGGTCAGACTAACTTCTCAGCTGAAACAGGTTTGTTCCTGGCAATGTTACTTAGCAGAACTCCTGGGAGGAGGAGGGACATAAACCGGACAAATCATGGAGATTATTGTATGCGGCATGTTCAAAATCAGGCCTCAGTCAGCCACAGATAAACACTGTTCTCTGACGACATTAGTTGCAGTGGCAACTGCTTGGCTGCCATCCTAGCTGAACTTAATACCTGCCACAGAGGCTGCTGACAGGCGATGGGGTCAACAACAGTTTTGGAAAGCTCCAAAAAAGGGGGCAGCATAAACACAGGCTCTGTTAGATCAAAATTCTCCCCGCTTCAATGCAGGGAATAGCTCGCATTTACAGCACAGCAAAGGCAAGGGTGGGCACATCACAAAGCTCTTTTAAGCAGCTTGACTTTAACCCAAAGGCAGAAAGAAAGGAAAATCTGGATCAATTACTTCCACCAATTCCATCTCCCGTACGGGATTCATGCAGAAATAGGTTACGCTGCCAGTTCTTGTTACCCTCGGAGCGCTCCAGCCTACCTTACTGACACACATGAGCAATACCGAGCCCTCCGACTGCTCTGGGCCCATCCCGAGCGCACACACAAGCCTTGGCACCGCTCTAATCAAGGCTGCTCCTTCTCGAAAGAGACTAATCTCATTTTCCCAGCCATCATTACACAGCTCTTTTCGATGCCTTGCTGGTTTTCAACAGCCACACAGAGACAGGAGCCCCACGCCCCAGTCCCCTCGCAGCTCCCCGGGCACAGAAATCCTCAGCCCCTGCCAGCACCGACCGCGAGCGGAGCTTCAGTTCCGCTGCCACTGGCGCAGAGGCCGCCGGACACTGAGCAGACACCGGAGGGAAGGGCAGGCCCAGCTCCTGGCACACACACCAGGGATGTTTCCAGGCTCCTGGGAGTTTTGCAGTCGATAATGGATAATGTGCTGAGGAGCTCTCCCCACGCCAAGCCCAGAGCTCACCCCGGGCACGGCACTGCTGCCACCGCACACCCTGCTCAGCCGCCGGCACCCCGAACCCCCCCGGCCCCAACTGCCGGGCTGTCCGCGGGGTAAACAAGCCGCGGAGGCCGGGCCGGGGTTTTGTTCCATCTCAGCCCCGAGCAGGCCGGGACACCGGGGCGGCACCGGGCCCGCTGTCAACAGGGGCTGCCCGAGGATCTCCCCCCGCCGCCAGCCCCCTCCCCGCTCCGCCGATACCCCCCCTACACCCCCCGCAGCCAGCGCCATCCCCGCAGCCCGGCCGGGCCGGAGCGGGCCTTTTCCCCCCGCGCTCTCCCCGCCGCGTCCCTTCCCCGGGGCGCTCACCGAAGGTGCGGCGCTGCTTGAAGCTCTTCTCCGAGGGCATGGCGGCGGCTCGGCTCGGCTCGGCGCGGCCCGGCGGTGGCTCTGCGCGGCGGCAGCGACACCCCCGAGTGCCGGCGCCCGCCCCCCGCCGCCGCCGCGGCCGCCCGGCCGTCAGCTGACCCGCGCGTCACCGCCGGGCCCCGCCTCGCCGCCGCCGGCATCTTGAGCGTGGCGGGGCCGGGAGCGGCCGCCGGGTCTGTTCAGTGTGTGGTTAAGGCCGCCCCGGTGCCAGGCCGTGGCCGCCCCAGTGCCCTGCGAATTTCACGTCTCAGTGACACGCAGCCAGAGCTACCTTAGAATGCTCTGACAGTGTATCCCCACAGCAGCACTCAGCCGTGGCTGCCTTGAAACACCCTGACATGTTCCTCCTCAGTGACACACGGCCATGGCTGCCTCACAGTGCCCTGGCAGCATTGCACCTCAGTGCACCACACAGCCATGGCCGCTGCACCGTCAGGCCTTGTTCCTCCTTGGTGACACACAGCCATGGCCACCTCAGAGCACCCTGACGTGCCCCCCGCTCAGCGACATGCAGCCATGGCCACCTCAACGTGATTCCTTGGCAACACCAGGCCATGGCTGCCCCAGAGTGCCCTGTCAGTGTCCCTTCTCAGTGACCACCTCAGTGCCCTGCCACGTTCCTCCTCAGCGACACACAGCCATGGCCTCCTCACAGTGCCCCGGCACTGGCATCCCATCAGCGATGAACAGCCATGGCCTCCTCACAGTGCCCCGGCACTGGCATCCCATCAGTGATGAACAGCCATGGCCTCCTCACAGTGCCCCGGCACTGGCATCCCATCAGCGATGAACAGCCATGGCCACCTCAGAGCACCCTGACAGTGTCCCCCCTCAGCAACCGACAGCCATGGCTGCCTCGGTGCCCTGACGGTGCATTCCCACAGCAACAACACAGCATGGTTGTGTCAGAGCACCTTGTCAGGGTGACACACCGCCATGGCTGCCTCGGGATGCCCCGACAGTGTCCCCCCCTCAGTGACAAAAAGGAATAATCTCCCCAGGAAAGTGGAGGATTCTCCGCCAGATTGGACACTTTTCAGATTCAGCCATCGTGCCTAGCACGGTCATCTTGTGCTTTTGCCAGGAAAGGTTGGACCTTGAGGTCCCCTCCAGCTTGATATTCCGTTATTCCACAATTCCACGAACACGCAGCCATGACCACCTTGGAGTGGCCCACTGTGTCCCCCCTCAACAACATGTGCTCTTAATGATTTGCCATCAGTTTACCATCACACTGACATAAGTATATGGTAAAGTTCACATTTGGGGAACAAAATTTTAGGAGCAGGTGTTCCAGTTCTCTTGGAAGCCACCACCCTGTCTTGTGCGGTTTGTGAGGAATTGATTAAATCACAATTTCAGTCGCAGATTCCGCGTTGTGATTAAAACTGCCCAACTGTTTCCTCCTTAGCAGCTTTCTGACACAAGCTGTTGGCTGGAGCATTTCAGCTGCATCTCTTTTTCTTTCTCTTTCTCTCACATACTTTCCTGGCACCGTGTTTTGAAATTTAAGGATGATTTCGCAGCAATAGGGCTACATGATCTTGCTGTGCAATCCAAAGGACGGGAAGCTGCAGCCGGCAGTATCCCTAGGAGTACAGGGAGAAGGACAGTTTTCTAACCATTTTAGAGATTAGCAGTGTTTTTGCATTCTTGGGGTGGAATGATGAACATTGAAGTTGGAGTGAAGCTGCGTTCCACGCAGGAATGAGTGTTCATTACCTAATTTTGTGATTCAGGGTCATACAGTTCCGGTGGTGTATAATTATGAGGTCATTAAAATTGTGACTAACAAGGAAAAACAGCCTTAAGGTGTATGAATGCTCTGTCCATCGCATCACTGTCCAGGGATAACAGGTGAGACATGCGATGATCAGCAGAAGGCTGATACATCTGCAACTTAAACTAGCAACCTCAAATTTCTGTGTTAACAGGATTCTTCTTTATTTAAATGTCCGCCTGTCCCAGGTTGGACTTGGCTCCCAGCCAAGTGCCTAGACTCAAAACCACTACACCGCCTTTTAAAAAAAACATTTTCCAGGCTGAGGGAATTCTGCCATGCTCTCAAAATCATCTCTACGGGCTGAAGACAGGAGGATGAGCCCTGGTAAAAACCACGTAGTGTTCTTTTTGGGGTGTACAGGTGAGTCCTGGTGCCAGGGCTGACAATTCCGAGCTCTGTGTGTTGGGTGGTTTGCATCCACAAACTGCCTGTTAGCAGGGCTGCAGCTCTGGCTGAAAGCATCCATATGGTGCTTGGGGAGAGCCACAATCAGAGTATCTGCTGACAGGCTGGGCTATCACATGTTCCTCTCATAAATAATCTGCAGAGACTGTGAGAAGGAAACTTAGATCCACACCGAGACCCGCTTGACCTCTCCCTCCTCATCTCAGCCTTCACCCATGTCTGCGTGTCGACAGCACAGACAGTTGGTGAGTCTGGATTTGAGGAAGGTGTTAGGAGCAGTTGGAATGACAGCATGGACATAGCCTTTGGGATCAGCACAGTTCCCCATCCCTAGTGAGAAAATGCTGCTTTGGAAAATGCTTTTGCTTCAGACTCAGTGACTGCGCTGGAACAGAGCCCTTTAAAAACTGAGCCAGAGAGCATTTTCATCCTGGCCTTAGAACAATTTACAGAGCATTTAGGCTGAAGAAGAGGAGACATAACCAAAAGGGGACATTACATTGTCTTCAAATATGCAAAAGGTTGCTGCAGAGCAGGAGGGAATTAGCTTTCTCTGCATGTGGTGGGACTAGGACAAGAAATAATGAGCTTACACATCTTGGAAATGGCGATAGACATCAGGGATTGGGTTAAGGGTAAGAGTAGTTGAGCACCAGAACAAATTCCCTAGGAAAAAAAATGGATTAATCACCTTTGGATATTTTTATTTGACAAGAAATTAGTAAAACATCTGTTCTGAAGAGTTCAGGGAGAATCGTTCTTATCTCAGGGAGAAGGATGGGGTAAATAATCTCTTGCAATCCCTGTCAGCCCTAGTTTTTCAGGAAGCAAAGGAGATGTGATTTCCCAAACTTACAAAGCAGGTTAGAGCACAGGCTGCATTTGGATTCCAGCGCAGATCCTCCTGTCTACAACAGGCTATACTAAATGTTAAGTAAAAAACCCTCAGGTTTTCCCAATTGTTCTATCTTCCACAAGGTTGGGGTGTTTTTTTGTTAAAAAGCCAGTATGAACAGTGACTGCAAAGCGTAGCTGATATTCACAGCATTTCCCTGGGGAAAAACTCCCACTTTTCCTATTTTTTCCCCACATCAGCTGCCTCACAATGAAGTGAGTGTATTTCACATTCAGGATTATAAACCATCCCCTCATTTCTCTGGTACAATGGCACTGAAAAGGTTTTTCAGTGAGCAGATGAAGCTGTTCCTCTGCAGTGCTGCACCTTTCTGGAAGACAGCACTCAGTGGCTGGAGCTGTGAGCTCAGCAGCTGTCAGCAGTATTAAATTCACCAGAAACATGGAGAGAAGCCCCACATAAAGTAAAAGGAAGGACACTGTGCTGACAATAGCTTGCATTTCAACCTGAATCAAAATACCTCCCCTCAAGTTATTTTCTCACAAATTGTTCTTATCGATCCAGCTCAGCTAAAGATTAATGTGGGATTGTGGTTTTTTTAACAGTGTGCAGCCATTACTCAGCTGCTACTGGATTTTGCAGGCAGAATCCAATTGTAGTGAACTGTTTTCATTGCCTTAAAATAACTCTTCTGAGAAATTTTCATCTTATATTTACCTTAAGATGGTGGCTACCCTATGAACAAATTCCCAGATTTCAAATTTCATCTCCTGAGTTGGGAGAACTCTAGGAAGAAGTGGTGAGAATGACAAAATATCTCTCTATTTTGGGGAAGGAAAAGTGTAATTCGAGAAAAATGAAGTCTCTCTCCTCTATCTGACCACATATTTCCCAAGCCTTTTGGAGTATAACACGTTTTAGATTATTAGATGTGCTTTGTTTGGGTGGTATATCCAAACTACCACACAGATGTGTGCACTGTCATCACAAAAACATCATTTTCATAAAATTTTTGGCTAAAAACTCATTGAACTCCCCCTGCACAAAGTATTGCCCAAGGCATTGCCACGTCCCATAACTCTGACATCAGCTCCTGCTGTTCCTGCTATTCCAGCAAACAGTTCTTGGCTTCAGGATCAAGTTCTAAAAGGGAGACGTTGGTTTGATTAGGGAACATGGTAAATCAGTTGGCGTAAGCAACAATAAGTCATGTTTATGTACTACTTTTCACTCCAAAAATCCATAACCTCTTGGCAAGCAGCAACAACAGCGTGAGCGCGGGAGGCAGAACAGGGAAATTATGGAATAATACAGCATGTGACAAGTTCTTCCACTGGTTCTCAATATTCCTAGGATTTAAGCAATTCCCCACATATTCAAATATTAACTGAGCCCTACATAGCCTGTGGCTTCAGCAAACACCCCCTGTGCTGACGTTGTGAGGAGATGTGCAGAGGTTCCGTGAGCTGCCTGGGATTGCACAACCATCACTCAGCACCTGACTCAGTAACAGCATCTCCAGCCCCTGACTGCCTGTCCTGTGATCCATCCAGAGCAGGGGAATGCTTCTGTGAACAGAGCTGCTGGAGGTGTTGGGCTAAATTGTTCAGGCTGGACCGTGGTCAAAGCTGGAAGGACAACAAATGCCTCTGGTAGAAGTGCTGAAAAAGGGGGTGACTCCAAGCATTCATGACTGTCAGAACCACTGGTTCCTCGCTGCAAGGACAGTGTGTTGAAGAAGGATCATACCCTCTTTCGTAAATCAGAGAATCACAGTGTTTTGGGTTGGAAGGCTGGATCTTAAAGCTCATCTTATTCCACCCCCTGCCATGTGCAGGGACACTTTCCACTGTCCCATGTTGCTCCAAGCCCTGTACAACCTAGCCTTGAACACTTCCTGGGAGAGGGCAGCTACAGCTTCTCTGGGCAACCTGTGCCAGGGCCTCACCACCCTCCCATCCAAGAATTTCCTCCCAATATCCCATCTAACCCTGCCCTCTGGCAGTGGATAGCCAAGTAAAATGAGGGCACCGAGTTCTGCTCTAAAGCAGGAGAGTGTAAACTACTTCCTGAGTCATCATCAGTGTTTCTGCAGTGCTCTGGATTTCCCCTGAAGAGCCCAGCCTGTCCACTGTTGTTTATCCTGCAAAATCTGATGAAATCAACGTCCAGACAGAAGGTGGGAAGTCAAAGACTCAGGACAAGAAGAGTTGTTTTCCAGCTTAAAATAACAAAGAAAGAATATCTGAGATGAAAATATGTACATTACAAAAACCAAAGCAAAATTCTTTGGCCTCTCTATTGAAATATTCTCTCTTCAGAGTGTCCTGCTTCCAAGGATGGAGGCAGTTTTTTTAGGAGGCAGGAGGAGCCTTTGTTTTTTATTGCAAAGCAGAAATTGCAGTGCAGGCCTGTGCCAAAAAAACACACTGCAAATACTCTGTGTGGCAAACAGGGCTTGCAGAGAGGGTTTGTTCATCTGTCTCGGCCTGCCGTGCCATGCTTTTCTGTCTCTCTTGCCAAATGGAAAATAAATAATTCTCTCCTGGCTGCTCAGGTTATTATTGGCTGGATGTGCCATCAGCTGGCTCATCCCCACTCAGAGCCTGGGAAGGCGTAAACACTTCCAGGATTACAGAAAATGAGGACACTAACTTTGGGACCCATCCAAAGCCCTTTAGCGAGCGTGAGGATTAATTGACTACAGCGAGAGCTGCATCAGCTCCTTAATTGCTGGAGGGAAATGAAACAATCACATTTCCCCTTTCTGTTCATCCTTTTTCAAGAGCCCTGTGGTAATGGCCACAAGCTGCCTGCCTGAGACAGCAGCACTGGAAAGCTCTGGGCTATTACTCTGAGAGTGTTTTCAAAGGAAGGTGCCCAGACAGTGCCACAGAGAATGGGAGAGGATGATAATGCACTTATCCTGTTTTCTCTATTGTCGCAAACAAAGCTGGTTGACTCAGATAAATGCTTCGGTGACACAGAGGAGAAAGTGCCAATTTTATAGTTTGATGACAGTGTGGTAAACACTGAAGTTGAAAGTTATATTCAGTTATAACCGCCCTGTTGTGCACCAGCTCTTCGCCTTCTGGGCCCTCAGGACTTTGGCTGTGCCCAACCTCCAAAACTATTGTGGGATGATCCACCAGAACAGCACTGGAAATATTTTCTGTCTGGGACTTGAAACCTGGAGTGGAGACAGTGATTGTTTCTCCTCTCTGATGTGAGGATTCCCTCACTCTGCTCCATGGGAAAGGTCACCCTGAGCCCTGAGAGGTTTGTCACGTTTCCTCAGGCTTTGCTGGGCTCTAGGTGACATCAGTGTGTAATGGCGATGGGCACTGCCAGACAGACTTTTCCCATTCTTTATCTGGAGGAAATAGGCATGGTGTGATGGAGCTCCGTGGGAATTGGCATGGATTTGTGATGTATTGTCCTTCCTTCTGCTGGAGTGGACTGAAAAGGGGGTCAGTGGGCCAAGGGAAAGTCTGACTGATGAGAGATGGGGCAGTGGCTCAGCATCTACCGACTGTGGGATAAGGTTATGGGGGTCAGGTGGGTGAGGGACAGGAGAGAAGGCTGTAGGGTGATTAGGCACAGCAGGAGCATTCGGAGGAAAAGGAGAAAGAATAAAGTTCAGATAAAAATAGAACCAGAAAGTGGGGAAAGCCTGTGTGTGCTGTAGACTGCCGAGTTTCTGCTCATGGCAATGTCACCAAGGACATCTTTTGTTTCATTCGCACTAAAATCCTTGCCATCAGTACTTTTCCCTGTCCTCTCTATGAATCCATCAGATCCTAAACAAACAGACATGACAAGGCCTTCTCGAACTGTGTCAGAACCTTTGAGTACCAGTGGAGTGTAATGTAACATGGGGGAAAAGCCACATGATTCCATACAGGTGGAAAACAGCCACAAATGTATTTCCAAAGAGTTGATGTTCGGTTTAGGTGACTCATGGTCCATGTGCCTTGTTTTAGATGCTTGGAGCAGCTTTTTGTAACTTAATCAGAAGTGTGGGCCCTAAATTTGTCCATCACTGAGGCCCCAAAGGATTAGCACACTACTAAAAATGACACCGTCATTCTGCACGTGGGCAGTGTCGGAGCGAGGAATGCAGAGGTTCAGGCTGTAAGAAGCATTTACTCATCCCGGGGTTGTAGCAATTTTGTTTGTACCACAAGCCATGAAACTCAGACTCATCATGTGGTTGCCCCATATGCATGGCCATCCAGATCCTTGAAAGTCAGGGGATTCTCCCCCTGACAGCCAGAGCTGCCCACTAGACCCTTGGCAAAATCCTTGGGTTGTCCAACGCAACTCAAACGTCTCATCTTGTCTGGTGGGTCTCAAACGCAGTGTGAGCAGTGGGAGGGGATTCTCCCCCTTTCTCTGGACTCATAAAACCTAACCTGGAGCTCTGTGTCCAGCTCTGGGGCTCACCAAAGTAAGAACATGGAGCTGCTTGAACAAATCCAGAGACCATGAAGATACTTTGAGGGCTGGAGCCCCTCTGCTCTTTTTCCAGGCTGGGAGGGCTGGGGGCGTTCAGTCTGGAGAATAGAGCTTAGAGCCCCTTCCAGTGCCTAAAGGGGCTCCAAGAGAGATGGAGGGGCACTTTAGACAAGGGCCTGGAGGGACAGGAGAAGGGGGAATGGCTTCCCACTGCCAGAGGGCAGGGTTAGATGGGGTATGGGAGGAAATTATTCCCTGTAAGGGTGGTGAGGCCCTGGCACAAGTTGCCCAGAGAAGCTGTGGCTGCCCCGTCCCTGGAAGTGCTCAAGGCCAGGTTGGAACAACTGGTCTAGTGGAATGTGTCCCTGCCCATGGCAGGGGGTGGAACGGGATGGGCTTTATCTCCCTTCCAACCCAAACAATTCTGTGATTCTACGATGTCCAATGGTCTGTTCTTTCTTCATCCTCTGTCAGTTCCTCGCTCTGCAGATGAACAGCCTCCCTGCAGTGATTCTCGTGGGCGAGGTTTGCAGACTTTCTGCATGAATTAAACGTCTGTTTTCCTGTCTTCTGCCAATTTAGGTATTTGTCATGGCTCCATTGTCATGGTGACTGCTGCTGTGGGACCCTCACTGGGGGTGAGGCTCCTCCATTATGATTCAGGGCAGCATTTCTGCTAGCAATGCCGAGGACCCTCTTCTGCTTAGCACTCCCTGAGCACAGGGAGCTCATTGCACCACAGAAATCTCAATGGAACAGTGACTCTTCACAGCCGGGAGGCAAACAAGGTTGGCTCTAAATTTTGTTAATTACATGGAAGCAACTTGATTTCCTTGTCAGTGCAGCCCTCACTGTCTGTTCCTGGCCAGCAGAGCTGGATGAGGATGCTTAGGAACCCCAAAGGATTCTTTGCAGCTGTTTTGCAGAACAACATGGAAATAAAGGAGCCATTTCCAAAAAAAAAACCCAAAAACAAAAACCAAAAAAACCAAAAACCCAACCAACCAAACACCCAGAAACAAAACTCAAAAACAGCATGGGAAAAAGAAGCCATTTGCACAAAATGTGAGGTCTGGCATTTGGGAAGGGAAAAAAAAAAAAAGGCAGAACAAAACATAACGAAACAACCCAAACAGGTGTCTCTTGCAGAGAGGGAACCCTCTGTAATGAGAGGTTTCTCAGGCAGTACCCCGGGGAGGACAAAAAGTATACCAGGGAGAAAGTCGAAGCGCGGAGTGGCAGTACTCGAGGAGCCTCGTTAGCGCAGTAGGTAGCGCGTCAGTCTCATAATCTGAAGGTCGTGAGTTCGATCCTCACACGGGGCAAAGACGGTTTCCTCCTTTTCTTACCCCTCCGCCAGAAAGATTTTCCCAAGCCGAGGGAGTACTGTATTTTTTTTTTTTAATGGAATTGCAGCAGGAGGCGGGACCGGAGCCGAGGAGGGACGCGCCCCCCGGGCTCGGAACGGGCCCCAGCGCACCCCGGTACCGGACACCGGCCCCGCCATGCTCCGGGTCCTCCTGGGCGCCAGGGGGCGCCAGCGCACCCTGCGCGGCCATCGGAGGCGTGGCGCGGCCGCGCGAGGCGGCAGTGATTGGCGGAGCGGCGCGGTGGGCGGGGCCGGCGGCGGGGGGGCGGCGCGGCGCGGCGGGGCGGTCAGAGCGGCAGCGGCCATGGCGGTGTGCGCGCGGCTGTGCGGAGTGGGGCCGGCCCGCGGCTGCCGCCGGCGCGGCGCGGCCAGGGAGCAGCGCCGCGGGGCCGCCGACAGCGAGCCCGACACCGACACCGACCCTGAGGAGGCGGGCGGCGGAGGCAGCGTCACGGAGGACGAGGAGGTGGCGGAGCGCATCGAGGGCGGGCGGCCCCCGCCGCCTCCCGTCGAGGCCGGCCCTGCCGGCCGGGCCCCGCTGTCCCTGCTGGAGCTGCCCCCGGAGCTCCTGGTGCAGATCTTCGGCTCCCTGCCCGGCACCGACCTGCCCAACCTGGCCCGCGTCTGTAGCACCTTCCGCCGCATCCTCCGCACCGACACGATCTGGCGGCGGCGCTGCCGCGAAGGTACCGTCCGCCCCGGGGGGATGGGGTCGGGAGTGCGAGACCAGGGGCCTGGAGGATGCAGGAGGACACGGAGAGTGCGAGGAGGTGATAGAGTGTGGAGTGGGGTCCATAAGGGATGCAGAACGGTCTGGGGATGCGGGCTGTGGGGCCCTGACGGGCACGCAGGGCTCCCGGTGCGGAGGGTGGAGAAGAGGGCACAGCTCGGGTTCTGTGGGCACTGCCCCTTGGTGGTGGCACTTGCTGCAAAAGGGGGGCATGTGGCGAAGGGCATCGGGCTGGGGTTGTGCCCCCGGGGGGCAGCTGGAGGGGAGGAATGGGCCTGGGAGATGATTGCTCCATGTGGGGTGTCCTTGGGTGAATCCTGAGGATGAGGTGTTGCAGGCAGCGAGGACAGGGAATGCTCGGTCCCTGCACTACGGGAAAAAAGGATCTCTTGGGATTCCTGGAGCCGTGGGAGCACGGGGAGCACCGGTGGGTGCACGGAGGAGGGCAGGTGTGGGAGAGGTCATCCATTTGGGAATTGTGGAGAGATCCCAGGTTGCGTGCTTTTCCCAGGGAGCGCCTGGTGCAAGGATGCTGTGCTGCAGTAACGTGAAGGCTTTGGGGGTGGTTTTTCCTTAGCCCTGCTCTGCGAGGCTTCAGATCTCACTCATTACTCCTCATCCTCACTCAGTGTGGCTCTGTTCCCTGTTTGTTAGTCCACTGTCTGTCCCATCCTCCAAGGTCTGCCTTGATGTGCTCATCGCTCCAAACACTGTGATCCTGCCAGGTGCTTCTGCTGCCAGGACATGAAGTCATGTATATTTTCTTGTTATTTGTTTTCTGTTTTTAATACCAGTGAGGGCATCGGGATGGAGGATTTGGGTATGTCAGTGGCTGCCTGCAGTGGGATCTGTTGGAATCCATGAAGCCCTGCAGGAATGAATTCATGCCTTATCAGCAGTATCCAAGAACCTTTGGACAAAACAAAGGCTGCACCTAGAAAATGTAAACCAAAGCATTTTTATTTCTTAGTTCAGCATTGCCCCATAATTTAATATTGTTTTTAGGAGACAGGCTAGTAAAATGAGGTTAATTCTTTCCTTGTACTCCTCTACTGACATAGATCCCCCATGGATGTTTGTGTATTTGGTGAACGGTTTGCAAGACTTCACTGATTAATTAATTTAATAGGTAATGGTCCTGGCAAAATGATTATAGAGAAATGTGTATAACTTTTAAATATAAGCTAGGTTGGCTTGTAAAAGGAACCACTAAATTAGGCCTGATGGGGAAATGCATTTATTTATCATATCTGCTCCTGGGTTTTCTTGCCAGCATGTAAAGCAATGTTCAGCAGCTCAGCTGAAATTTAAGGAAATAGTGGGCTTTGTATGGCTAAAACTAAACTGGGTAGGAAGGGAAGGGAAGGTATTGAAACTACACTTTTGTCTGAAGGCCCTTAGCTGACAACCAGGTGAGAGGTGCATAAACCTATTTTTCATTCTTTTTGCACGCTATTTCTCGTGTTTCCCAACGTACCCATTCCAAGCAGTGTCAGGGAGCATGCTGAGGGCCTGCTGGTGGGGCTGAGGAAGATCGTGTACCAAAGGTGCCCAAGCTGTGCTGAGCAGATGAGGGGCAGCTTCCTGGGCAGAAACCTTCCTACATGTGTGAAACTGATACTGCAGTCTTTCAGCCAGTCCTGGTTTTCCAAGCATTTCCTCATCTGGACTTCCCAAGCTGTTTGTAGTGCTTTGCATCACTCAGCACAGCGGTGAAGGTAATTCCTGTTGTGTTAGGACTGTCACGTTGAGTAGGTGTACGTGAGTGTCAAAATGGGCATTATTTTATAGGTATATATCAGGTGTTAGAATATAAATAGACATGCAACATTTAGAAAACGCTGTGCTGTGCTCCTGTGCAGCCATACACAGGTGCTGTGTGATAGTCAAACATAAAATGTAATCACTTTTTGTAATCTTTCCTGAAAACAGGCCACTTCTCAGCTGCAGTCAGGACTTTAAGGGTGCGTTTGTATCTGCCCGAGTCTTGTGAGGCTGCATGTTCTCAAAACAGGGTGAGAGCACTTGTGCCCCTCCAAGAGTACCCCTTATATTGGTGCCTTATTCACTCTGCTGATGATTATGGTATCCTAGAATATCCTGAGCTGGAAGGGATCCGCAAGAATCATCAAAGTCCACTGTGATGCTCCAGAAGTAACTGGAACTTGGTATCAGTTGTGTGTGCACAGCTACGTGTTTTCAGAAATGCACGACAGTGAAGAGGCAGGAAAGACAATCCTAAAATAAAAGGGAACAGAGAGAAGCGTCTCTGAGAGAAGCTGATTGTTGCAGTGCTTTGTTTTGGCCATTTTTTACCTTCCTCTTGGGCAGGAGCAGCGCTGGATGTAAGGAACAGCCTGGCTGTGTCCCAAGTTGGACGGGGCCCTCAATCCTTGGAGTGTTGCTGTGTTATTCTTGCCCTGCTGTGGGCCAACTCAGACCTGTAGATTAGTCTTGAAAACATGTTGTGATTATTCCAAGCGCCTGCCTGAAAATGGAGTGGCTTTTGCTGCTGGTTGTGAACTGGGAGAGCACTGGGAGTAACCAGGAGTTGTGTAACACTGACACGGCTGTTTGGGCCGTTGTCCTTTTATCATTGCAACTGTTTGGGGTAAACAATGTCTCTGAATTGCTTCCTTGGCAAGAAGAGGGTTGCAGTCACTTCCATGTTTTCTATAAATAGGAGATTGCTGATCTCTGCAGCGGGAGCAGAATTAAAGCCCATTTCACCCTGGCTGTTGGCCTGACCTACCTCGATTAACACCTGATAGTCCATTTTACACGGTAACTGCCTTCATCTTAAACCAAAACAGGGCAAGTGCAGCAGAACATCTGCGAGCAGACCAGTAATGCAGAATAAACAGCTCTAGAGCCTGAATGAAAAGGCTTTTGTTTGTGAAAACAACTTCCAACGGCTTTTGGACCTGCTGGAAAATGTCAGCCAAGGTGTTAAAGTTTCTGACCTTCAGGTTGTGTGAAAGAGGTTCCTGTGGAGAAGAATGGCATGTGGTTTATACACCCTGAGGGGACTGCTGGGTGGAGTTCAGCTCTCACAAGAGTCCCAGGCATCCACACAGGAGTGGTAAATACAAGCCTCCCGCTGGGAGAAGTGTCTGGGAGAGGACTTGGTCTGTTCTTAATCTGATGGTTCAACTCTGGAAACAAGAAGGTGGTTCCAAACTTGTCTACCTGGTGGTATTTCAGAGGTGCTAACCTGAGAACCTTCCATTCCAGTGGTCACTGGAATAATCCAGTGAGTTTCTGTGCTCTCTGTTTCGTGTCCAGCCCTGTGAACATGCATTTATCCAGGAATAATTGGAGGACTTGATTAGACAGGACACAGTGGTAAAGGCTGTCCAGCTCTGCCAGACATCCCAATTTCCTCTGAGTTGCGGATGTCCACACACAGATGGCAACTGCTGCCTGGCATTGCCATGCTGAGAAAGGTGGGGGGAAAAAAAAGCAGGAATTTGGTCTCTGATATTAGCACAGGGATTCTTCCCAGCCTGGGATGGAAGAGCCTTGGTTGTTTTTTAAACTTCAGCATGACAGGGCTTCTCGTGTGGAGGAGGAGGGAATGTGAGGCTTGGAAGTGTTGGGAGCAGGGCAGGGTAAATGACACTTCCAAAGAGTCATAATAGATGGAGGCTGCTTTTCCAAGTCCTTTAAATTCCAGTGCATGTGACCATGGAAACAGCACCATGTCCCTGTGTTTGGTAAATCAGTCAAGCACTCCTCACAATCCCACTCCAACAGGCTTTCCAGCTGGTCAACTGGGAACTTGAAAACCAATTTCCATCCTTTGCTTTTGAAGCAGGATTAAGTAGCCACTTTCTAATGTGTGAGTTTTGGTGACTGTTAACTCCTTAAAATACTTTACTCAGTGAGCTGCTGCACTGAGATACGTTTTCTTAAAATAGATTTAATTGCACTGAAGTGGAATTTTCCAGGAAGCTCGAGCCCTTCAGAGCTTTCTTGGAAAAGGATTTCTATCCTCTGTAAAGAAGATCTTACCAGTTTTATTTTTCTGTAGCTATTTTGAAGCTGTACTTACTGTTAATTTATGTCCCTCTTCTGGGTTAAAAAGAGACAGCCAGCTTTCTTGCTTATGATTTTTGGAGGGTTTTTTCAGGCACTGTGGGCCAAAAAACTGATTTTTCTCATCAAATGGTCTGACCAGCTCCTGGGTCAGAAGAGCTGGAGTGATGCACTTATGGAGCTCAGCCATCACTGTGGCATTTTCACTCTCTGTAGTTGTTTGCTGACCAAAACAAGATAAGAGCTAGTTATAAAATGAGTCCTAAAGCTCGCTGAGATTGTTTTTTTCCAGTATAATACTTCCTTATAAACCTTGGATATCCAATGTCAAATAGTGTGTAGCAATATAGAAGTCCTAAATTTTTGTTGTTTTTTTTTTTTTTTTAAAGGAGTTTGGTATTACTTGGAAGAAATTTGAATCTTTCCAGGAAAGGTTTGAATTACAACCACTTCAGTCCTGGTTTGGCTTTCATAAAATTGCTCTGCAGGTTGTCAGGGGCGCTTGGGTGTAGCTGGGATAGAGCTTTGATAACAAATCACTTCCCACCGACCCTTTGGGGATACCTACTAGTAGCTGGTCTGCCATGGCACTGCACTGAGCCTTTGCTTGGACTGACTTACAGGTCTGGGGAAAATATTCTTGGATAAACAAGCACCTTCTGGAGGAAGAGGGAACGTCAGTGTGTTCGTAGTGCTGTTAGAGATGCAGTTTGGGCAGGATGCTCTGTGTGTCTCCTCCCTTTCCAGTGCAGTACAAACACTTCAGTGACTGACTCCAGTCTGCCTGCAGTGCAGTCTCACCTGTCCTGGGGCCAGGGCAGTGTTTGTTTACATGGAAAGAGTTGCCTGTTTCCAGGCTCTGACCACAGTGTTCCCATCCTCTTCCAAAGACCTCTCACTTTCCGATTAGCTGAGGACACATTCTGTTCCCTGCATCCCTTGGATGTTGGACCCACGTGAGTGCACGTGCAGAGCAGCTGTGGAAAACCTGGATAACTCTGGCAGGAGGGATGGGCACACAGGGAGGGTCTGGATTCCGAGGCTCCCTTGGAGCTCTGGTTTCCCAGGAGTCTCTGTTGGCTCAGCTGGCGGAGGCCCAGCACTGAATGTTATTTGTGCTGGACTGTTCTTTCCTGCGAGCTCTCTGTGCTCTCAGGCTAATTGTGCTTCCTCATCCCACCTTGTGTCTGATAACACTTAGAGCTTCCTCTGGCTTTGGCCATGGAAGTCAGCAGGAATTCTGCCACTGACTTTTGCATCTTTTGATGAAGGGCAACATGTTTGTTGTGCCTTCTGCCCACTCTCACCTTTCCTGACCTTGCTGCTTACCCAGAGTGATGTTGTGCAGGACGTGTATTCCCCACAGGCAGGCTGACAGGAAGCCTTGTGTGTGCTTTATCATCATGGTAGTGTATTTATAGGCAGGAGGAGGTTGAATTAATTCAGGGAAACTTCTGCTTTTCTTGTATATGAAAGCTGAATTCTCACTTGCAGCACGTTTCCAACATTAGGTGGTGTTTGGCAGCCACAGTCGATTGTTAATTCAAGGATGCTCGACCCAGGATAAGTTGCATATTTAATGTTTTGATGAGGGTCTCCACAGACACACTTATGTGTCAAATACCTGGCAGATGTTTGTGCTGCTGAGGAAAGCTGGTTTTGATCTGTGCTATAGATGTCTTTGATGTCAAGGAGGGCAGTTTCCCATTATGAGATCTGTCGAGGTCACTTGCAGTATGGTAGTTTTTGTTGCTGATGATTTTTTGGGGATACCCCTTCTCTCGTCTCCTCCCTCTGGTTTTCTGAGGATTTCTAGCACTGAGATGTTAGTACTTGCCTTTATTTTATTTGAAGTTTCTTAGAAGTTTGACGTTGACTTCCTGAAAATGAAAGGAGAGAATCTCATTTTCTGCTTCAAAGCTGCTCCGAGGTCTCCGACTCGCTTTGTTTTCAGGGCGTTCTGTAACAATCAAAGGCATTTCACTGTACAACAGCCCCTTCTCAATCTGATCTGCTTTCAAGTGTAACCATATTTGTACATGCTGATGCCTGTTTTATGTCTCCATTTCATTCTTTTTCAAGTCTGTGACCTTTTCTTTAGGATCCTAATAAGCAGTTTTCCCTGTTGGGTACCTCAGTGGGAGTAGATAATTACTACGCACAGTCGTGATTTGATCTAAACAGGCATTCAATCCCAGCTGGAATGAGGCTGTCTCCCACATTTCACACTCTTTCTGGTTGAGGTGTAAGCAGCTGTGAATTCGCTGTGTTTGTTTGTGCCTTATGGTGTGTTTGTTGCGGGCACTGCTTGTAAAATATGTTGGATTCCACAGTGGAATTACGTCGCGTTTCTGTTTTTAAAGCTGAAATAAGATTTCGGTCTACTTTGGCAGCTTCAAGAAAGCACCTAATCAGATCCCAGTTATGCTCAAGCTGTGGATATCAGGACCCTGGGTACAGACCCCTGTGTGCCAGAGTTGACACTTCTATCTGTGTTGTTGCAGAATATGGAGTCTGTGAAAACTTGAGGAAATTGGAGATCACAGGAGTGTCCTGTCGAGATGTTTACGCCAAACGTAAGTGATAAAGCTGATATAAATCTGCATATCCTTGCTTTGTACCAGTTTTGAGAGCATATAAATGTTGAATATTTATTAAACTTCGATGGCTTCAGTTGCCAGACTTGCTACTGGCGGGGGTTTTGTCTGGAAAGTTGACATGTTTGGAGGCTCATTTAATAGTAAGCAGATGCCAAGTGCTGGGATTTCTGTGCCTCCCAGTCCTTTGGTGGGAAAAGAGCATGTAATTTGACTTTATAATAAAGTGTATTGAGGGTTTTTCACCCTGTTTTGCCATTTTGGGGTCTTCCTAAGGAATTAAAAGGGTATTTTTTCTAAGCCTTGATCTCAGTAAAAGGACACGGTTATAGGAGAGTGGGAAAGGTGCTGTAAGGAAAGGGATGAGCGTTCCTCTGGGCTGCTCCTGAAGGAAAAGAGCCTGGCAAGAGCTGTCACTGTGTTTTGGAAATGTCTGTGGGAGTGGGACTCCAACTCCTTAGCCCCACTGTGCCTTCTTGAGGTAGATGCACATCTTCTGTCCTACAGGAGGCAGGGATTGGGGCATCATTGGATGAGGGAAGCGAGAGAAACCAGGGAAACCAAGGACTGGATGGAAGCCTGGATCCATGGAGAGGCTGCCTCCCTGTCCCTTTGCAGGCAGAAGCTGAGCTGTGAGAGTCACCCAGGGAATGAGAAGAGGGCAAAGTCTATGTAACACTTTCCTAAATGCTCTCACTGTTTACAGGTTGAGGGATTTCCAGAATCTAATCTGTTTATTGATTTAAAAACCTTCAGCATATCTGTCTCACACGTTTTCAGTCTCCCTTTGCTCCAAAGTAGTTTTCTGTTAGCAGAGTCACACCTGATGTGTGAGAACCATCTCTGTGATGGTCTGTGTAAGGTCTGTGTCCATATCCGTCCAGCCAGCCCATCTGGTGATGGTTATTCCAAAGTTGGAATGACTGGCAGTTGTTCCTGGCATTCAGGAAAGCACTATCTCAGTGATCCTGCTCAGATCCATCAGTTTGCCCTGTGCCAGACACTCAGTGGAACAGTTTCCTGGTGGTGTCACCCCGTTTTCTCTACTGTCCCATAAACCTTTTTAATTGCAGAGGAGTTAATTTGGGACTACTGACAGGACTCACTGACTTTTCCATCCACTGACTGTGCTTCTGTAAGTGGGAAATAGGGAACTGACTGTAAGTGCTAGAAAGCAGAACTAATCCAAGGCATGGGCTACTGTCCATGGAGTTGCCTGATTTTCTTGAGGCAGCAATGCAGAGTTTGAGGACCTTGATTCCACTTGGAATTCACTAGATGCCATTTGTAAATATTGTGTGGGAATCTGGAACATGGAAGTTCTGTGTGAGAAATCCTGCTACCGGGTGTACCCGGCACTGGGGCTGATGGAAACAGCTGCAAATGAAGAGAGAGTTGGACTTTCCTGCGTGGTTGGTCCAGATCCATCAGATGGTTGGTGCTGGTTCCAGTGGAGCAGAGTTTGCTGGCACTCACCCTGCTCTGTCTGTTCAGGTATAAACCCACGGGTGAAGTCGGGGCGTTTTATGAAAATCCTTCCCGACTACGAGCACATGGAGTACAGAGATGTTTACACCTGCCGTACGTACCTCCTGCTGCCTGATGCTTCCTGCACTGAGCACGCACGACATGCTGCATGGAGTGTGGCGTGGCTTGGAGCAAGTGGCTTTGGGATGGACCTTGGGACAGCAGGGAGCTCCCATCAGTCACTTCTGTCTGTTGTGCGTTAGAGAGTTCTGACCCTTTAGGGTGACTGTGAGCAGGGCAGGCAGTGAGGTGTGTTGGTCTCCTTTTGAATGCTTTCAGTTAGAATATTGCCCTGGCTGGGTCCTGGGTTAGAATATTGCCCTGGGTTAGAATGTTATCCTGGCTGGCTGCTAGAAGGAAGGTCTCTGTTCCCAGAACAGGAGCACTCACTCTGCTGTGTGTGAATTGTTCCTTTCTTAGAGGAAAGTATTCAGATACCCTGGTGAGGCCTCCCAAAAGCAAGTCTAAATAAGCTTTGAACTGGTAAAGAGCTTTGTCTTGATCCAGGTGAGCTGCAGGCAGATCCGCAGCCCTTCCCGGGGAAAAATGCTGAGCGTTCCCATAGTACTTCCCATCCTGCACAGTGAATCCTTTTAAGCACCATCTCTGTCTCTAGGAAGCATCCTGCTGGTGTTTCAGAGATCGTGATTTGCCTTTCTAAGTCAAGAAGCTGCTCTGGATTAACTGTTCTTTCCCTCCTAATATTGTGTTTGGGGGAAGAGTAGTGAAACCCTTGGAGTTTTAGGCTCAGTGTTCAGCTGGAATTGAGGGGGAAATACTGCTCAGTTTACATCAATTAAGGAGGCCAGTACTGTTTAGTATTTATTTGAAGGGAGGGTTGAGCTGTCTCTGATGCTCCTTTGGGTCTGCAGAGTTTTGCAGACTCCAGTTACTAACCCACTGGTGCTTGGAATGTATTCACACACATTAATGTGTGGAGGGGATGCTGCAGAGTTTCCTGTGCTGATGAAAGCAGCTGAGCATGGGCCATGCAGGGGGGATGGAGACTTTAATGTGAGTCAGGACAGACAAACAGCAGCACTAGAGCAGGAACTGGTACAGAGTTTTACATTTGGCAGCCCTGCCTGTCAACACCAGCTGTGTTCCAGAGCTCAGTGGGAAGGAGAGACACATCCAAGCTGCAAGATGGGTTCCTTTAGAGATTGGGTATTTGCTCCAAACATGCTGTTTGTGGTGTCTCAAATGACGTTTGGTGCCATTCCCTCAGTTGTTAATTCTTGAGCTGCCCCCAACTTCTGATATCTCGTGCCCCTTTTCTCTAGGGATGTTTTGTGTTACTTGGGAAAAGCTTGGATGGTTGGACTCAGTGATCATAGAAGTCTTTTCCAACCTAAATGATTCTATTGGTTCTGAGTTCATCTGGTTTAAGATGGGATTGCCCATTTCCCCCTTTTTCCCCCCTCCGTGTTGCCAGGGTTTAGCATGGAAGTGTTCCCTAATTCCTATTCATTCCACCAGGTGAGCTCAGACCGCTTTCCCCGGGGATTTAAACTCACCTGGCTGACACTGAGCTTTTTCCATGAGCAGGTCAGTTATCAGCAAGCTGGGCACAGCAACTGCTTACATTGTTCCAGCTCATTTTACTTAGAGATACCTTGCTGCATCCTGGAAGTCTGGGAGAGTTGCACTGGATCAGGTTTTTCCTGGTCAGGACCCTCCCCATTCCCTGCTTTTCCAAGCCCATCCCCAGCTGGATTCAAGCCACTTTCCCATCTGAAGAGCATGCAGGGCTGCTTGTAGAACGTGGATAATATCCAGGATGGATGAAGGCTGCACTGAAACATCCAGTAGATGTGAGTTTGCTCAGTTTGGCAGCATGTGGGCTCAGAAATTTGGATAGGCAAGAAGCTTCAGGATTTAGTACAGGCAGCGTGCACAGCAGAGAAGAACCTTGGAGGAAGACCCAAGTGCTGTTTTCTTTTGAGGAGCAGGAAGGGAAACAACTGTCAATCCATCCTGTCTCCTGCCAGGAAGAGCCAGAGCTGGAATTTATCAGCTTTTCCCTGCAAAGGATACAGCTGCTGGCTCTTTGGAGCCTGGAGACACCCCAGGCTTGAAAATGGGGCAGTGCTTTTTGCTTTGAGACTGGTTTGGGCGCTTGGCCAAGTACCAGCATTTTCCTCAGGAACTTCTGGAAGTGAATGGGGGTTTTTTGGCTTCCTTCCTCCTTTGCAGCTCCAGGTTTTGGGGTGGTCAGGGCAGATGGTGAAGGAGGCTGTGTCTGGGACTCAGCCCCGTTTCCTGAAATTGCATCCAGTGGGAGCTGGGGTAGGAGGGACATCCTCATTCCTCCTGGGCAGCTTAGTTTTCTCTCCTAAAAATAATAATAAATTAAAAAAGCTGTTTTTTATCAGCTCAGTGCCAGACAGGGTAGAAGGCAGACTGTGGTGGGTGGAGCAGCTCATGCACAAACCATTTATTAATGTGGAATTCCTGAGCTGGGAACGTGGTTTGCCTGCTTGCCTTGGTGCTGTTTGTGCTGCACTTGGTTCCCTGGGTGAAACCAGGCCATCGGTCTGAAATTGTTTACTGCACAGGAAAAAGGCTCTTCCAGGCCAGTTGGCAGCATCTCTGGACATCACTCCCTGCTGTCCTAAACTTCTGTGGAAGTTCTCTGCTTTGGTGGAATAAAAACACTCCTTAGTTCTTGCTGTCTGAAGTAGTTAATGAAACAAAGCTGGTCGAACAGCTGCACTGAAACACAATTCTTCCTTTAAATGGATGCAAAGCAAAAACCATTTTTCAAGCCAGTCCTGGAGGCCAAAATTGCGGCCTCCTGAGTTGGCCATGAACATCACTGTAAGGCAAATGCAGCATCTTCTTGCCATCTTTAGAGAAATAATCTGCATCCTGCTGTTCCTGCCCAAAATGCCAGACTGTGTAATGTCTTCATGTGAAGATTACTGGTCATGTCAGGGAATAACAGGGACAAAAGGAATGGCTGATTGTGTAAGGGCTGGAGGCAGGTGAAGATTTCCTCACGAGAGGAGGTTTAAGATCATTCCGTAACAGCTGTTTTCTCCTGCTCGCTGAAAACATTCCTACTTGTCCTTCATTTAGGTGGGATTGAAGGGATACCTGGCTCTGGGATGAGAAACAGAGGAGCCTCCCCTGCTGCTGTAGGCTTTGAGAGGGGGTTGGAAGTAGCTTTTGGGCACTGCTGAGATGTAGCTGCTTATGTAGAATTTTTCAGGCCGTGGCTGACCCCGCCTGACCTGGTCACACCACCAGAGCTCCTGAGCTGCCGTGGTCCCTGTGCTTTGCCCGTGCTCTCAGTGGCTGTTTTAAGGATGCTTACCTCTGGAGACAAGTTTGTCTACACAAGGCAGAGAAATGCTTTCGAAACATTCAAATTTCCCTGTTCCTTCCTTCCCTTCCTTATTTTCTGTTGCTTTGCAGTCTGAAGCATCAAGTGCATTTTTGGTAACTGGAGACGGCAGATATTTTGATTTGGTTTTAGCTCTGGGTATATCATGAGATTTGCATTAATGGGACCATGTTGCATAAGTTTTGTGGGAATTCCTGGCGAGGTAGGTGGTTCTGCCCCTCCGCAGGCCCGGGAGCAGAGAACAACATAACTGTGTGTGAGCTTGTGGGAGGCCTCAGTTCCAGAACTGCCTGGCTGGGGTTGGACACAACCAGTTTTCCTTAGTAAAGGCAGTTGTGGGTGGTATTGGTCAGTGCTGTGTGCAGTCTGATTTTCATTCCCAAAATCCCAATTCCTTAGCTTGATGTGCTCACTCGGGTGTCTCCCTGTTCCCTAGTGCTGCACCGGTACCGACACATCCTGGGATTGTGGCAGCCGGACATTGGGCCCTACGGGGGACTGCTGAATGTGGTGGTGAGTGAGTACCTTATCCAGGGGCTGTGGTTTTGAGGGTTGAGGAGCCTTTCCTTGTGCTTTCCAGGCCTGGTGGCCATTTTCATACCACTGAAAGTCTGAACAGTCAGCCCTCAAGCAAGTGATTGGGACCCAGAGGTTGCTTCTGGGTTCGTTCTTGGTTTCTTTTACGTTGAACATCAGGAGGAATTTCTTCACAGAAGGGGTTGTTAAACATTGGAAGGGGCTGCCCAGGGAGGTGGTGGAGTCCCCATCCCTGGAGATGTTCAAGGAATGACTGGACGTGGCACTCAGTGCTCTGGGCTGGGTGACAAGGTGGGGATCAGTCACAGGTTGAACCCAATGATCTCTGAGGTCTTTTCCAACCTAAATGATTCTGGGATTCTTGTCATCATCACCACCTTTCTCCAGAAAGTCCTTTTATTTTTCAGCTCTGCCTCAAACAGCCCCAGAAGCACATAGAGAACATGATCAATATTTAAGGGAAAGACTTGATTTAGAGTTTAATGCTGATATTCCAGTGGCTGGCACAGGTTCAGCAGAGGTTTTAGCAGTGGCCCATCACTGAGGGCATTATCTTGGCCTGCAGCTGAACATTTTCAAAAGGTTTTGCATTTGTGTTCTTACACCTCTCTTTCCTGTAGTTCCCACAGTTCACCAGCCGTGTCTAAGACTTGTGCATCAGATGTAGAGTGATACTGGTGCCAGACCTGTGGGGTCTGGCAGCTCTGGTGCTGCTGGGGAGAGCAGTTAATGAACAACATTTGACTGGGGAGAGCTGAGCCAGGAGCTTGCCTGAAGCCCTTGTTCTTTGCACCAGGGTTCAATAACTGCCAGGTTGAAGTGGAACAAATCACGAGGCCTTTGGGTTTTGCAAGATTCTGTTCCATGAACTGGTATAAAAGTGCATCCAAGTGCATCAATACTTACATGATACTGTGACCTTATAAAGACAAGTGCCTCTGTGGCGCTGCTCTGGTCTCAAATCTCTCTGTTTAGAAAATATCCTGCCTCTGGAATTGCAGGGCCTGAGGGGCAGGATTCTGTTAGTGCAGGAAAGGGGTTGGCACTTGTGCCTCTCAGCAGAGGAGAGTGTTGCTTCCTGTACTGCCTGTGAGTAATAGAGCCAAATAATTCCTCATCCAAAAGGCAGGGATAATCACGGGAAGCAGAATTCGTCTGTTGGAATATCTGCCAGCATGAGCTCTCAAACCAATTAGAGCTTGACTTGCTGTGTGGTCTCTCCCTCTGGATCCTGCGCTCCAGGCATCCGTCACAAAGTCGTTTGCAGCAATAAAGTCCTGATCATTTTCCAGTGGTGCAGGAAGCCTTGTAAAGAAACCCTCTCCCTCCTCACCCAGGGTGTGCTGTGAGTGCATATGGTCTGGTTTAATTGCTGGAAAGCCATTTGGAAATGCAGCAGCTCTTCTGCAGCTCCTGCCCTGGGCCAGAACAGGCTCCAGAGTTTGCTGCAAACTCCTGAGAAACCGTGCAAGGCTGATCTTGTGGGCTTTGTGTCCTTTACCTCTGCAGGTAGATGGTTTGTTCATTATTGGATGGATGTACTTGCCGCCTCACGACCCTCACGTTGATGATCCCATGAGATTCAAACCCCTCTTCAGGATTCACCTCATGGAGAGGAAATGTGCAACAGTGGAGTGTATGTATGGTCACAAGGGACCTCACAACGGCCACATCCAGGTGAGCTCCTGGCGCTGCCAGCATCACCTGTCCTGGGTGCAGTGTGTGTGTCCTTTGGCTCTGAATATGGATTCATCAGAAAACTGGTAGAATTTGATTTCAGAGATGAGGATTTCGCCCCCTTGTTGTGTGTGTGGATGCCAGTTTTACGCTCATTATGTGTCTGACAAGTTGTGTGGGCTGTTCCCTGCTCTGAATTTGTTCCCTGGCAATAGTACAGCAAGGCTGTTGTACTGTCTTCTGTTGGGCTGGGGCACTGTGGGAACACCAGGATGTGCACAGGCTGGGGGAAGGGATGTGTAAAATGGCCTTGGGCAGCTGGTGAATGTATCCAGGCAGACACACAAACCTGTTTTACAGCTCTCTCCAAGGTGAGACCTTGAGAAGGTGATGCAGCATCCAGTCAGCACGTGGGATGCTTTGAAGAGCTTCCTGAGAGGTTGCTTGTTTTATTTTAAAAAAGGAAGTTGATGTGGAGAAGCAGCTTAAAACTATTATCCTTTATTAGAATGCTTTGGGGGTTTATTGCTTTTTAATTTCTCTATTCTGCAGCTGCTGCTCTCGGTACCCCTTAATGATTTCTTTGTTGTAGCAGATTCTGTAACATTTGTTGTATAAAACATTTGCTGTAAACAGTCTTAGTTACCTCATCTGAGGTATCTCTGGGCAGGTCTGTAACCTGTTAAATTCTCCTCCATGGTAACTACAGATTGTAAAGAAGGACGAGTTCTCCACGAAATGCAACCAGACGGATCACCACCGGATGTCAGGGGGAAGGCAGGAGGTAAGAGTGCTCTGCCAGGAGTCTGCACTGAGACTGTCTGTGTGTTCCCTTTCTGAAGATAAACTCTTAGCTGATGTTGGGGTGGGAGGTGGTCTCCTGCCTTCTAACTTCCGTGTGTTTGGACATACATGAAAATCCGGGCTGGGGGCTTTTGGCTGAATTACTGTTTCAGGCAGTTCTCTGTGCCAAGGTATTCTTTGAGCCCCAGCACCCTCCTCCTTCCCCTGCTGTGACACCATTCCTGTTTGGTGGCAGACCTGTCCAGAGAGAGGCAGCAGCACATATTGTACATCACACAACACTCCAGGCACTGATCTCTGTGGTATTGCTGTCTGAGTAATTAAGATCTTTCAAAGGCCTAGGAGTGAGTACCAGCTGCATTTGAATACCTGCTGGTCAGTGGGGCACCTTCCCACTGCTTGTCTTGCTCGAGGGATTAAAGACTTCATTTGATTGTTTATCCTGTGTCTGTCAGCTCTACCCAGCAAAGCAGATTCCTGACTCAAGTGCCTGTGTTAAGGTGCAGGTATCAATGTCAGGATAAATACCTGTTCCAGGTACTTGGTGTTTGCTGCCAGCTGGTTCCACGTGGCAGATCTGATACTTCAGGAATGCTGTAAAATGCCTGTCTGCTAATGGGAAGCAGCTGGGTGAAAGGGTTAGTGAAGTGTTTTCTGGTGCTGTAGCAGATGAGAAATGCTTTAATACTTTCAAAGCGCTGCGTTAAGTGTGCGTGGAATTATGGTAATTGGAGGATCTGGCTTTGGGAGATAAAGCAGGAAGGTTTGGAATATCACTTGGTAGGCTGCTATCTCAGTGTAAGCTGTTATTACACTAACTCATTGCGGAGTATTAACTTGTCAGAGCTGGAGCTGAGGTACTTCAGGAGATGGTTTCAAAGCACCCTTTGGATTTAGATTCATCAGTATTAAATCAGCAGGATTTAACCTCCTAAACCTTCAGTGCCTTTCAAAAGCTGTCAGTTTTTGTTGTCACTTTATGTTTCACATGTCAGGACAGGGCACGGGAGTCAGATGGTGGGCACACAAATGAGTTAGTGCAAGATAAGTCAGGAGGTAAAGAAGCAGTAGATGAGCTACTTTGCAGTTACAGGTGATGTTCGTGGTTTTATTCTGAGGAGGTGTATTGTTTCTATCTGTGATGTATTTGAAGGGGGGCATGTTTATGGTGTGGTGACTGATAGTTACCATTATCACTATTTGTTAAGCCTATTTCCAGGCCGGCTCTGTAGCAACACGTGCTTGTTCCCAAATCCAGCCTGATCTTCTGTCTTTGGCAGAGCATATGCCCTGTCTGTGGCTCTGCCAGTGAGTGAAGCATGCTGACAGGATGAAGTCATATTGGGGGACGTCACTGAAAAGTCCTTATCTTGCCCCTTTCCTCCTCGTGCTGCAGGAATTCCGGACGTGGCTAAGGGAAGAGTGGGGTCGGACTCTGGAAGACATCTTCCATGAACACATGCAAGAGCTCATCTTGATGAAGTTCATCTACACCAGCCAATATGAGTAAGGGCTCCAGCTCTTGGTATTGAAGCTGGTGCAATGTCGCAAGCACATTGGAGCATTTGTCCTGAAGATGGGGGTTTTCCTTTGGCTCTCACAGCCAGAGGAATGCTCTGTCTCTGCAGGCTCCATGCAGGGATACACAGTGCTTTCCAGAGGTGTAATTACAGCAGTAAGAATAAGGTTCCAAGTTTTATACAATAACTATGCACAGTAAGGTGCTTTTGAGCCATTTAACTGTGTTTAATTTGAAGACAGAGCAAATGCCTGTGGTCCCAAGGAGTGTCTGCTTATTATCCATATTAGTCAGCAATATGCTTTGTAGTGTAAAAATCATACAGTCCCTGAGAAATTGGGGGGTTTTAACCACCACTCCAAGCTTCTACTACCTCACAATAGTTCCGAGTACAGCCACCTCACTGTAGGACGTGTTTAAATATGCTTCACTCTTGGGTTGTCTGGAAATTCTGGGGAGTGAGGAGGTTTACTGTGACCTTGCTGCAGGAATTTCCTGGTGTGCTAAGGAGGACTGGGAGAGAAGTGAAGGGAGGGAGGGAAGAAGTGCTTGCAGAGGTGTAAAGCAAAATCCACTAAGCTTGTTAGTATTGCTGAAAAGACAGATCCCGCCTCTCTTGGCAACATCCTAACGCTGCTGGAGGAGCAGAATGCCAACACATTCCTCATGGTGAGGGATTCTCCCTTAACCTCTCTAATGCTTTTATTTTGCACAGCAACTGCTTGACCTACCGGCGCATCTACCTCCCCCCCAGCAGCCCCGACGACCTCATCAGGCCAGGGCTCTTCAAAGGCACCTATGGGAGCCACGGGCTGGAGATCGTCATGCTGAGCTTTCATGGGAAGAAAGCCAAGGGGACTAAAATCACTGTGAGTGCATTTCCCTTTCTCTCAGGTGCTTGTTGAAGTATTCTCGATGTCATGGATGAATAGGGGGGATCTCTGTCTCAGAGGCAGTCAGTTGTTGCCACCCCAAACCCTGTTCCCTGTGAGGATGGGTGGCATTGGGTGAATCTCATCACGTGCAAAGTAAATAGAAACTGACCTGCAGGGTTTCTCCTGATTCCATCTGGCTTCCCCTTCCCTTCCTCTCCTGTCCAGCTGCTTTCTGTGAGCAGCTGGTAGCAGGTCACTGGAGATTCCTTGCATGTGTTTGAGGAGCAGGTACCAAATGTTGGCAGCTCTCCACTGAAGTCAGGCAAGTGAGCTCCTTCCTCTCTGCAAGGAGGATTCTGACAAAATGCAGCTGCAGCTTTGACTTTCTTTCACCCTTGCAAGTACAGCCTGGCTTGTAGCTTTTGATTTAAAACTGTTTCTGGGACGGGGGGAAGCAGAGATGACAATTGCCAGCTCAGGGAACAACAAGGTTCAAGTGGCCCTTTTGTGATGGCAACTCGTTCATTGTAGAATTGGGTGAACTCTGTCGAAGTCAGGTGATGAATGATGTGGAGAGGACACAGCTCTGAACTCTGTAGCTCCCTGCCCCTGCAGCCGTGCTGTTGCTTCCTGTCTCTAGGGAGATCCCAACATCCCAGCTGGACAGCAGACTGTGGAGATCGACCTGGCACACCCCCTGCAGCTGCCCGACATCGAGAACCTGCACGACTTCAGCGAGCTGTCCCGCATTGTCCTGGAGGTCCAGGAGCAGGTGCGGCGTGAGGAGCAGGAGCAGGAGCAGCGGCAGGAGGAAGAGGAGTGTTCCCAGCAGGCTTCCTCCCAGCCTGCTGCCAATCCCCTGGGAGGAGAAGGTGCTGAGGGGGAAGAGACTGCAGCTGGTGCAGAGGGGACAACACAGAACAAGGCACCAGCTTCCCAGCCCTTCGTGCTGCCCATGGGAGTCATATCGAGGAATGAGGACTATCCCCGGACCTGCCGAATTTGGTAATGGGGACTGGTGGTGCCAGTTGTGCCAATCACTTTTTGAAAGAGAAGGGGGAGTCTTCGAGGTGTGTCCTGTGTTTGTGTGCCATTTACCTGCCTACAGATTCCCAGCCCCTTGGGATCAGATTTCATAGAATCCCAGAATGGTTTGGGTGGGAAGGCACCTCAGAGCTCATCTTGCTTTGCCCCCTGCCATGGGGTTGCTCCAAGCCCCATCCAGCCTGGCCTTGAACACTTCCTGAGATGGGGAGTTCACCAGCTCTCTGGTTCCTGTCTCTGCTGCCCTATCTCCCACGCTCTTGTTTGCTCCCTTTTTCACCACACTGCCATCTGCCATCCCACTTCCTTGCTAGATCTTACCTTGGTTACTTTCTGAAGCCAGCACCTCTCCTGTGTTCCACACACCTTTTTTTTGGTGTTTTGTTTCCCAGAGCTGCCCAGCTCATATATTTAGAACTCTGTTCAAGCTGCTTCCCGTTCCTGTGTGTGTCATTTGTGTTCCTTGGCTCTGGGAACACGGTGCTCTCTCCCACCCTTCTCTGGCCTCTGGTGCCTTGGGGCCAGCCCTGGAAGGTGCTGAGCACTCCAAACAGTAGGTCCAGGCATGCAGAGAGCCTTGTTGAATGGAGTCAGTGAAGCATCACACTAAATGAAGTGTAGAGAAAAGCTGAGGCTTAGGCAGGTGACCTTCAACCACACATCTGTGCTCATGGAAAAACCTACTGATAGCTGGTTAATCCCAGAAGGCTCCTGCTGTCACAACTGAGTTGTGCTTGGATAAAACCCTGCTCCACCTGCTGCTTGCTCGAGGTGGGACTGACCTTTATGCCTCCACAGATCATGGTAGATTCTTCTGCTTTTTAGATTTTTCTCGCCCTTCTCTTCAGTTTTGCACAAGGTTTGTCTCTCAGGTCACCCTCTCAACATGCCATTCCTTTCCTGTGAGGATTGTCTGGGCCTCTGTAGATCCTTGAGTTGCAGAATAAAATCTCAGATGGGTTTCTGGGCTGAACTACAGAATAATTAAGGTGTGCAGGTGCTAATTAGAATAACCCAAAGCAGCAACCTGCAAATAGCAGTGGAGAGTTTCTTGTCTTAAAATGGCATCAACAGGTGTTTAAGAAAGGACTGGATGTGGCTCTCAGTGCCATGGTCTGGTTGACAAGGTGGGTCATAGGTTGGACTCGATGATCTCGGAGGTCTTTTCCAACCCCGTTGATTCCATGTGTGGGCAGCATTTTGTGTGAGAACTGAGTGGCTTCATCAGAGTTTCGTGTTGTTCATTTTTTTTATTAAACACTGAGTGATCCTGGCTGTTCTCTCCCGTTTTGCTCTCCTCTCCTGGCAGCTTTTACGGGACGGGGCTCATCGCCGGCCACGGCTTCACCAGCCCCGAGCGGACGCCGGGCGTGTTCGTGCTCTTCGACGACGACCGCTTTGGGTTCATCTGGCTGGAGCTGAAATCCTTCAGCCTCTACAGCAGGATCAAGGTCTCCTTCCAGAACGCAGAAGCGCCTTCCCGTGAGGCCTTCGATGAAATGCTCAAGAACATTCAGTCCCTGGCAACTTGACGGGCGGTTTGTGACGGACAGGGCTCGGGGTTGCAAAGGCTGCTGCGCTCCCCCAGCCGGGGCTGGGGGGGATTCCTAGCTCTCGGTACCTCTGGATAAAAGCATGCACTTTTAATAAAGCCTTTTTACCCCAAATGTACACACCCCAGTTAAAATATCCATGACTGCCCTTTCCTCCCTGCCACTCCACGCTGCTTCCCAGCAGTCCTTGTTACCCAGTCTGTGGCATAGCTTTGTAGAGCTGAAGGGATCCTGCAGAGGAGGAAAAAAGACATTTCTTATTGCAGAAAAAGAATGTATTGGGACAAAAATAATGCCAGATCAGAGGGACAGGCAGTGTCAAAGCATGTCCTCCTCTCTAGAGAAACCTTTCTCTGGGTGCAGCATTGCCAGGAGAGGCTGGTGTGATACCTTCATCCTTGGCTTGGGAATTGGAGTGTGTGGTTTCCTTTGGAGAAGTACCCTCAGCTTGGCAGCAAGGGGAGGATTCCCACTGCAAATGAGTGTATGTAGCAGTATCCTGGCTTCTGGAGCTTGATGGATGTGCTGTCCCTGGGGCTCCAGGTCCGTGTGTCTCACTGAGCATAGAGGAAATGGTTCTTTTTTCTTGCAGGAGCTGGGTGTGGGACTGGAAATGGGTGTAAACTGCAGGAGCTGATGTGTCCCAACTGCCTTGTACCTGAAAGATTCACCTCAGATCTTGTAAAAGGGGGTCTGAAAATGTAAAGGAAGGAGCAAAAAGAAAACCAACTGTGAGATAAGGGCAGCTGGAGCCTGCTGGCTCTGGTCTGTGATGGGCAGCAGAAGGTGCCACGTGTCACTGTCACTGGTGTGACCCCAGCTGGGTGTCATTCCTGTATCAGGTTGCCCTTTGCAGTCCAAAGGAGCGACGAGGGATTCTCCTCATGTTGCTCTGGCTCCTTCTGGTGCCATTTGCAGTGGGTGCTGACAGGTGGGTGCTGCTGCTCCACTCACAGCACCCTTCTGTTCCCTTTCTAGTTGTACTTGTTTCATCCCTGCTGATTGTTGCTTCCACAGAAAGATTTTGAGCTTGATTTCTTCCCGTAATACCTGCATTCTGTGGCAGATCTGAGCTCCACTGGGAATTGTGGGCTGCAGGCAAGAAAGTAGATTCCCTGTAGACTGTCCTGTACAGGAAATCCTGGCCAGTGCTTATCTACAGACTGAGTTGTGCTAGAAACCATCAGCATTAATGTGATACTTTGTTGCATTTTCTCTCTGGCTGTAATGACAAACTCCATGTCCTTTCTCTTCTACCCAGATCAATGTCTAAAAAAAACCCTCTGCCTTTACATCTGCTGCAGGTTTAGGTTTGTAAATGTGTCTGTACATGTGCTGGGAGGTTTCAGGCCCCTTCTGTGGAGAAGTTTCAGTCCCTGCCTGGTTCCACTCCCTGTGAGCAGCTTTTATTCTCACTCTCACAAGGGCTTTTTGCCATTTCTGGCTGTCGTGTGTTCCCTCAAGCTGTGTGAGAACCCAGACTCCAGCAGAGACGTTGAGCACTCACAGGATTAATTCCTGTCTCTTTGGATAGTTTTTTACAAACGTCTGGGAATTGGAAGGTGATTTAGGGCACTTTCTTCTTTGTTTCCTACCGCTTTGTCAGGAGTGGAAAACCTGCCTCGGTGTTAAAGGTGAGGAGCTGAAGTGTTGTTACTGTCCTGGTGAATAAGCTGTAAAAAGGAGGTTGGTTGTGAGCAGCCTGTCAGAGGTGTTCCTGTGGGCATCAGCAGAAGGAAGAGTCAGTTCGGATCACACAGGGCTGGGAGAGAGGGAGGTGACAGTTCCTGTGCCTTGGTGAGTGGGCAGAGGTGACCTGGAGCTAAAATCAGGCATCTCAGCCTTTCGCTGCAGCTGCTGAGCTCTGTGCAGAACATGTGCCTGATGTTGCAGACAGAGGTTTCCAGGTTTGATGGAGGTTTCAGTGCTGGGTTAATGGTTGGACTCAATGATCTCAGAGGCCTTTTCCAACCCAAATGATTCTATGATAAGGACTCTGGTATGTGGATGGCCAGTTTATCTTGGAATTTACTGTTTTAGGCTGATGCAGTCAGTATGTTGACTGCCTTGTGTTCTCCCTAACAGCCTGTTACAATGGCTTGGCTGAGCGTGTAAAGGTGGTGCGGGCATGTTCCACTGCTGTCAGGAAAGTTGTTACCTGCAGCTTCCCAGGAGTCTGCTGGGGACTACAAAGATACCAGTTATCAGGAGGGTTTTGCTCTGTGCTGAGTCCAGGTCTGCTTTGTCACCTGGGCAAGGTTGGTGGTTGTTGGTTGACTGTTGGCACAGGTTGTAGCTTGTCCCTTCTGAACCTTTCCAGGGTCAGTATCGAGGGTCTCCTGAAGGCAAGACCTGCTTGGCTGGCTGGAGAGAAAGGCTTTGTGGAGTCTTGATGCCTTGTGGGAATTTTTCACAGCTCAGCTTTGCCCCTGTAGTGGCATCTTTTTATTTATAACTCACCTGGTTGGCCTCAAAATGTCAGGATGTGCCTGATTAAAGGTGAAACTGCCGGTACCCCCTGGCTTTGTTCTGTCTAGAGCAAAGGAAATAGCAAGTTCGGTATTAATATTCCTCCTCTGACACCTTTTCTCACCTTCTGCTGCTCCAAGCCTGGCAGGTTTTTCAGATTTTTTGTGGCATTTCAGAACAAAATTCCCTCTGATTTGGCTGGGGGTGAGGAAAGCTGTGAAGCTGGTGAGTTTGGAGACTGGCAGAAATGCTGGGGGTGCTCCTGTGCCTGTTCCTCTGTGCGTGGCTGCGTCAGAGCTTTCAGAGCAAAGCAGGATAACATGCTGAGCAGTTAAAACTCTCAACTCTGAAATCTTTGGGAGAGGGGAATGAGCAAGGGGAGTGGGGACGGATTTAGGAGCAGGCAGTTTGTATCTGAGGATCACCGTGGCTGAGGGGGATGTGACCAGTGCCCTGATCCCGCCTTTCCTGAGGGAAGCAGTGCTGACAGGACAGGCTTTTGCTGTGCTGGTTCATCTTCAGTACAGGCTGTACCACCCCCTGCACAGCATGTCTTCACTGCATACCCTGCTTCTTTCCCAAACCCTAGTTTTTCAGCGTGTTGGGATCTTTCTGTGAGCTGTTGACAGGGATAATGTGTGGTGGGGCCTTGCAGATGGTGATAAATTCCTGGTGCTGACGTCTCCTCGTCCTGTTGGCTCTGTGGAAAATCTTGGGGACAATTGGCTTGATTTCTTAATCCCAGATGGGTGGAAAGTGCTGGCGAAGATGGAAAACAACTTGTCAGGGGTAGGAATACTCTTGGCAGAAGGCTTTTGGATTAAACAAAAGCGTTTGCAATGAGGCTGCAGAGCCCCAGTGGCCACACCAAGACCTGGGGCTGAATTCTGGCTCAGGAACAAGCGAGTGGTTTATGTGCTCAGGCTGTGTTGTGCTCCTCAGTCCTGCTCTCTGTGTTGTCAAAACACATGGATTTGGCCAGCTGGAAAGCAGGAGCATCAAAGCTCCTCGTGCAGCCAGTTTGTTTGCCTTGGGCCTGATTTCAGAGCTGTGAATGTGCTGTGCTCGGGCGTTGTGGTTGTAGGAGACTCCCTGCAGTCCACGGGGATTTGTCAGGCTGGTTTTTACTGAGGAGGAGGAAAAAGGATGGAATTACTTGTAAGGCTGGGTGTCAGCTTCGTTCTGGAGTGAACAGCAATGCTGCCATAGGAATCTGGAATGGGACAGCAGCAGTTGGAGGGCAGTTCATGTGGAAACACGTACTGGGGAGAAAGGGAATTCCTGTGCAAATGTGCTTGGACGTGTCAGCTACCAGAAAAAACCCAAACTGCAGCTGGCTCAGTGTTTACTTTTAAACAAATGACTTTTTATTGCTTTTTATTAATTTAAAACTAGTGGAATTTAATGGGAGTGTTGGGTGTTGTGTGGAAATGGATTGTCTAATCTCAATCTGCTAGTTTAGGGAATGATAATGGATTAACTCTCTTGTAGCTGGTTACTCACGTGGCCAATAACCCTCTGTTGTGTTCAGCTGCCAAAGGATTAATGTGCTGCCCTCGGACAGCATCACTTACCAGCAGGACAGTGAAATATTTGAGTTGTGGAGTGGAAGATAAGGTACCGAACTGTGAGTGCCACTGACCTTTGGGGTTTTTGTGTGTTGAATTAAAATGTATGTTTCTGGTTTTTGTTTGGATTACAACTTTTTTAATTTTTGAGGCAAAGAGCACTCAGATCAACTGTGTTCATTAGCTTAATTAAAGCATTCTGCACTTTTTTTTCATTGATTAATACCCCTCCTTCCCTGTTTCTGTGTGTATTTTGCACTCACCACTTTAACATGACACTGATGGATTAATCTGGGCATCTCCTGTAGGCCTTGAGTGTAAAAAAGTCTCTACCAAGTACCCCGTGGTACTTATTAAAAAGGAAGGTGAAATACCAGATCCCTGCTTTGTACAGAGGGCAGTGGGAGGAAAAAGATGAGATTTTCATTCCAAAGTACCATTTGACATCCAGCACCTTGGTTTCACGCCACAAATAGCCATGTGGAACTTGGTAACTTGTAGTTCAAACACCTCACCTGCCCAGTCTGCTCCCCTGTTCAAGGGAGGGGGTTTTGCCTGTCCTTTTCTTGGTGGGTTTTAGAGGAATGGGATGTATAAACCAAACACTTGGCCTACTCCGTCCCGGGTTTTGGAAAGCTGAGCGAGACGCGTGTGTTACTTTTACACCTGATCATTGTTACCCAAGAAGCCTTTTCCAATTTCAAATAATAAAAAGCAATGTTTTGTGAACTTAAAATTCTGTTTGCTTCTTTTTTGTTTTGTTTTGTCCCAAAGGAAGGTGTTGGGAGGGTTCCACCCTTCTGACGTGCAGCTGCCTGTCTTCCAGTGCGTGATAGGAATTAATTTTCCCTCGCTTTGGTACTCGGTGAGCAGTTAGGATTTCCTGAAAGTGTCAGGCATGTCTCCACACACCTCATGCTGTGAAATCCTGCTTCTTCCTTTGTCCCTGTAGCCTGTTCTTTCCTCTTGCACCTTCCCTGGGGTGCCTGTGGTGCCTGATCCCCTCCTGCAGCAGAGACTGGGGTGGCAGAACTAACGACCTGAGGCCTCACTGCCCTCCCAGCCACAGCTTTCCCTTGCTGAAAGGCAGCATGAGGTAATCCTGAACTATTTTTTTCCATTCTCCTTTCCACTTGGTCTGAAAGGGATCAGCTGGCACAAAACCAGCATGAGGGATGAGGAGGGGGGATGGTGTCAGCCCCCTTCTTCACGGCATCAGACTTAAGAGTCGTCTGTATTTCTTACACTTCAAATTCACACCCACTTCAGCTCTGAACTGCTTTTCCAAGTGAGGGATTATGTTGAAATGGGAGAACTTGTGGCATGAGCTCAGCTGCCACCACGGAGCCGCTCATGCTCCTGTGCCAGGACGTGATTTGGAGCCCCCAGTTCCCCGTGTCCTGCCTTTCCTGGAGTGGATGTTGTGCTTTGAGTTCTGCAGCCCCATCCTGCGGGTAAGTTACTTGGCAGATGATTATTTTTGAGAGCAAAACTTGTCTGTGGAGCACTAAACTACCCAAGTTTGGCATGAACTCTTAATCTGGAAATATTTTTATACCACCAATGCCTTCCCCTAATCCCTTGCCTTAGTTTTTTGGTGCTACAGGCCCATCTGACCCCACTGCTTTGGGCTGAGTGTTGTATCTATGATCACACAGTCATTCAAGCCTTAGCAAGGGAAGAGTAAAACACACCCACAAAGTGTGCAGTAACTCCTACCATATGTTTGGCCTTGGAGGAGCACAAATGGAGTTTCTCAAGTGGCAGCATTGCTGAATACCAACCACATGCACCTCCCAAATGCTGGCTTGGAACCTTCCTTCTCTTTCCAAAGGAGCTGGGAGGTGTGAGGGATCAATGCTGGGCACTTCTGCTTGAGAAGGTTGGAATTTTTCACCGTTCTCTGCTTCTCAGCCGCGTGTTTTACCCTGAGCTTCTTTCCTCGCTTGAGAGGGGAGCATCACCTGCCTTCCCTCCTAGTGCAGGAGGGGTTGGAGTGGGACGGAGCCTGCAAGTTCCTGTGTGGAATCTGGGGGCCAGGAGAAGAGAAAGCTTCACTTACCCACCTGGCTCAGTGAACCGAGGGCTGGCATTTCCCAATTTCCAAACCTTTGGAAGGCACCTAATTTGGTCTGGGTTCTGCCCTCCCCTCTCTGCATCATCCCAGTGCATCACCTGAGGGAGGATGAGCAAGTTGGTGAGTGTTCTTCCCAGCAGGGCTTTGTTTCCTCCTCTTCCCAGTGCAAAAGGTTAATTAGCGGCTAATTAAAGACTCCTGAGCTCCTGCGGTTCCTTGGAGCCCTCTCTCCTTTGCTTTGCCCGCTGCCACATTCCTGCCGCTGTTGACCTCTGTGGGTGATGGGCTCTGCTCCCGGCTCCCCACGCGTGCGGCTCTGCCCGTGGGACTGGGGTTTAATGTCACCTCGTCCCTTCAGAGCCCCCCGTGGGTGTCACCCCCGCTGGAGTCACCCCGAGGGTCCCGGGGCCGCGGCGGGCGCTGCGGGGCCGCGCCGTGTCCGCCAGGGGGCGCCCGGAGACCGGACACGGACACTCGTGGGATCGGGATCCACATGGACACGGACAGAGAAGTGAGTGGGACTGGGATCCGCACGGACACAGACAGGGACATGTGTGGGACCAGTATCCTCACGGATATCGACACTTACGGGACTGGGATCCACACAGACATAGACACAGACACTCGTGGGACCAGGATCCACATGGGACTGGGTTCCACACAGACATGCATGGGACACACATATCCACAGGGAGACATTGCACCCTGGCACCCTTAGATTCTTAGGACTGGGCACCCACAGGACTTGAGATCCCTAAGGCATCCCCTGGATGGGACATGTGAGGGCACCCACGGGACTTGAGATCCTCCTTCCCTGCTCCTGGCCCTGTCACCCTGTGCTGGCTCTCACTGTCAGCCAAGGTCACTCTCTGGCTTGGTCTGTCAGTACAGGCTGTTGGTGTCCCCGGTGTCCCCCCAGTGTGGGCAGGGTGCTGGCTGGAGGGAGCTGGGGGGGCAAAATCATTCCTGATGGGGCTCCCATGGGGAACGTGGCCTGCTCTGGGGTCAGGCTGGGAGAAGCACGAGCTGGAGCATCTTTCCTGTTCACCCCCTGTGCTCTCACACCACCCACCCCTTTCCACCAGGTCCCAAGTGAACCAGTTCCCATCATCCTGTCTCGCTCTGTCACTCCAGTACCTGGGGCACAACCCAAAATTCTCTCTCCTCCCTCTCTCCCTTTCAGCCTTTGCGTCTCACCTCTCTTGGAAGCATTTTTCCCAGTGGCTGGCTTCTCCCTGAGGCTTTCTCTTACCTCCTCATACCTCGCCTCACCCCCAGGAACACAAATTAGTCACGACCTGGGACACATCTCCCCGCCCACCCTGTGCCCACAGTCACAGCTCTTCCCACAGTCCTGTTTGACCCCGTGTCCCTCAATCCTCATTTCCATAACACCTCAGCTCCCGGAGCAAGTGTCCTTTTGGCAGCGACCTTGTTACCTGCTCCAGTGTGTTTATCCCGCCCCTGCTCCTGGCCTATTAGTGGGGTGATTTGCAACAAGCTGCCTGACATCCCGTGATCCCGGCTGGAGCAGCCGAGCTCCGTTACCTGCCTGGCTCAGCCCCCGCGCGTTGCTGCTAATTAAAAACAAATGAGGAGGGGATGGCTGGTGAGTGATGAGCTGGGTGGCTGTGACGGATCTGCTCCATTTAGGAGTTCTCCAAGTTGCTTGGATAAATAATGCGGAAATTTAATTTTCTGCCGCTCTGGAAAAGAGAGGTCTTGGATATTCCTTGGGAACCTTTCAAAGCATCTTGCTTGCTGTAAAAGGCAAACCTGCACTCGCTTGGGACCCTTCCCAAAGGCTCCCGAATGGATAACGTGCTTGTTTCATCCATGACCACATCTTGGCTGGTGCTGGTTCGTTAGGGAGAAGGTGCCAAATTGGCCCTGTACCACACGGTGCCTGACATGGGGGCAGCTGTGGGGGGAGCCTTTTCCTCTCCAAAACAAGTGGATACGGCAGCGCTGGGGAAAAACACGGCTTGGAGCCAGGAAGCAGGAGCTGTACCGTGGGCCCTGCCGGGCTGGACGTACAATTCCCCTCTCCCTCTTTGTTTTCTGTAATTGCACAGTGAAGCCTCCCGGGCACAGCCTGTTTCTTACCCCGTGCTGGTACAAAGCTCTGTGGGTTGGGGCTGGGACGTGCTGACCCGGGAACAGGGAACACGACCTTAGGAGAGGGATCTAACCGGTCTGGGCTTCCCTGGGGAGCGATGCTAGTGAGCCGTGATGGTAACTCTCCTCTCCTGTGCTTTGCCCTGGGGGCTGTAAGTGCTGCTCCCAGGGGAGCTGCCTGCGGAGCAAAGCCAGATGGATCCCCCCACCCCGGCTACCCCAGCTGGGGCATCCCCAAGTCCCCTGGGATGGATGGAGGCACTGGGGCAGCCACACAAACAGCCAGATCAGGGTCCCCACTGGGGTCTTGGCAGATTTAACACTTTCCTTTAACTGTCTAGGGTGGGATATCAGCTTCTTCTGCTGGGCACGAGTCCCCTGCAATCTCTTTTCCCAGCCGCTTCCTTGCCTGTGGCTGGGTTGTTTCCCCCTGGAGAGGGCTCAGGGAGGCAAGGTGGAATTACAGCATTACAGACAAAGCCTTAATATAATCTTCCCTGCATGAACAGCGTTGCAGGGGGAAGACACGGGGAATGTTCTGCGGAGCGGGCTCCAAATGAGGCAAGCAGGATGTAGGCGGAATTGCTCCATCACCGCTCCTAATGGCTTAACCAACAAAATCCATATTCATAAATCAAGCCAGGAGCGGGAGCGACCTCTGTTCAGCTCTGCTGCCGAGCCGTGGTGCAGCCAGAAATAAAGGCAGATTATATATTGCAGGCAGCAGCTCTGCAGAGATCTGCTGCAGCTGCCACGACTTGGCCTTGGCGTTAAGTGAGCCCAAGGAGAGACGATACAATCAAATCTGTCTGTCGGCGGCTGAAGGATTAGCTGAGTCAACCAGGAAAAAGCTGAGCTAATTTATTGTGCTATTTTCAGTGCTGAAATGCACCCTGGATGGAATTTTACCCTCAATTAGAGATCTCGCAGTTCTACAGAAAGTAATCATCGAAACTTCAATGTGTTGACGGTTTGGGTTTGGGCACTGCAGTGGTTGGTGGGAGCTCTGTGGCTGAGGTGAGCTGATGAGATCTGGGAAGTTGAGCCTTTGGAGAGGTGAATTGGATGGATCTCTTCTCTCTGGCGAAGAGAATTGTGCAGGGAGGAGAGTGTCACAGATGTGTTGGCAGAAGGACTTGGCGGTGTCTTACCCACCATGCACGGCTGTCACCAGCACTGGCTCTGATCAGCTCAGGCTTTTTCCGTCCCCCCAAGGACACAGAATCCACCACTTTACATCCTGAACCCCCTGAAGTGTCATTGGAAAGTCCAGCACAAAGTCTGGCTCTGTCCTTTTGCAGCTGCCCTTCAGGTATCATACAATCCCAGAACAGTTTGGGTTGGAAGGGACCCTAAAAACCATCCAGTTCCACCCCCTGCCACAGGTAAGGACCAGACCAAATTGCTCCAAGCCCCATTCAACCTGGCCTTGGACACTTCCAGGGATGGGGCAGCCACAGCTTCTGTGGGCAACCTGTGCCAGGGCCTCCCCACCCTCACAGGGAAAGATTTCTTCCCAATATCCCAGCTAACCCTGCCCTGAAGTGTCAAGCCATTTCCCTTTGTCCTGTCCCTCCAGGCCCTTGTCCAAAATCTCTCTCCAGTTCTCTTGGAGCCTCTTTAGGCACTGGAAGGGGCTCTCAGGTCTCCCTGGAGCCTTCTCTTCCCCAGGCTGGATCACACCATTGAGCCAGGCGAGCATCTCCTGGGATGCCAACGAGATCTCTCAGAAGCGATGCCATTTCAAGGGCAAAAAGACAAACAACCAAAAAAACCCAAAATCAAACCAAGGTAAACTGAAGTTTTTACCAAAACTGTCTCTATTTTACCCAAAATGGAGCTGTTTGCCGGTAAGTTTGGCAGCAGGGAGGAAGGGGCTCTGCGGGGATCCCGGGGGATGCAGGGCTGGCTGCTCTCCCAGCCCAGAGCGGGTGCAGGCAGCAGCTCCCTGTGACGGAGGGGCCAAAAATAGAAACTTTCCCTCGAGCGGGGAGGAATAATACTTTTCCTGACACTGTTCAATAGCCTCGAGGCTGCAAACGTGGTGATAAGCAGCTGTTTGCCTGTGCTCTGGAACAAGCGTGGTTTATCTCTTCCTTGTTCCAGCCCTGGAGGAAAAAACCCAGCGATTTTGCTGCCGTGGGACCCCCAGGTCTGTATTTTATTATTTCTGTATTCCAGCAGCATCTGGAGATTTGACTTGAATTACCAACCCTGACACGGCCCCGCCGTGCTCTTGGATTAAAAGCCAGAAGCAGGAGATGCAGGGGGGCTCTGCAGGTTTTTGGGAGGGGATGATCTGAGCCGATCTGATTCCTGAATAAGCAGTGTTTTGGGGATTTGGGAAGTCGGGAATGTGGGTGCCCATCCGGGCTGCTCCCCCCGGAGCTTTTTGTGGCACCGGGAGGAGGAAACGTTTGCAGCTGCCTGCGCAAACAAGAGGCCCTGAGGAGGAAACACAGCAAGTCATGCTGGGGAAAAGCCCAACCTCCTTGTGCAAAGCTCAGGGCTCCAGCAGAGGATTAAATCCCAGGTAAAACTGGGGTTTCCCTCTCCTGTCCTGCCCCAAAACTTGTGCTTTCAGGTGAGGCAACGCCGCTGTCTCGTGCAGGACATGGCAATGCTGGTTTTAGTGGTGCAGAGTTCGGTGGGCAAGAGAAAACCTTCCCAATACCCTTCATAAAATATTTATATTCAATATTCAGCTGATTTTAGGAATTTTATTAGCCAGCAGCTCTGGGTGATGATGTCTATAACACTTTAGTGGCCACAGCCTCTTGCAGCACCAGCACGGCGCAGGTTTAGCTGAGTTTTTCCCTCTATAAAACTCCTCAAATCCCCTCCTTTGCTTCCCATCTTCCCTGATGCATGGCCGATACAACCAGAGGCTTTTCCCAGCTTCAGCCCATCTCAGGGAAGCAGGATGACATTAAATTCAAAACAAATTACTTTGTGCATTTGAGTGAGGCTGCTCGAATGCATTTTCTTTCCCTAATGACGGAGGCAGTGGGAATTGCAGCACCATTAATTCCTGCTTTTGCCTCCTGCGAGTTGTCAGGGACTCTCCCCCTCGCCTGGTAAATACCTCATTCGTCGTGTCAGATGCTCTGCTGTGTCTCTGGAATCTTTTGTACACCCTCAGTGCTGAAAAACACCCCCCAGCAGCCTGGGAATGCTGTGGGGTGAATCCCGGAGCTGCGGGATGCAGCAGGGCTGCAGAGTTTACAGTGAGCTCCGGAAGAGACAGCCCAATCCCAGCATCCCACAGCGTTTCCTTCTGTTTTGTGCCTTTTGAACCCTTTGGGGTTCCTGGCTGTCGGTGCAGGGTGAGGAGATGGGGCAGCTGCCAGGCTCCAAAGAGCTTCCAGCCTGGAGGAAGATCAGCCGTGCTGCTGGCTCTTGGAATGGGAAACTGCCGCTCAGAGGACAATAAAGGTTATTAAATGTCAGGGAGAAATAAAGCTGCCTTTTTTTACCCTTTTTTTTCTTGTTTTTTTCCCCCTGGTTGCTCTGGTTTTCAGGCACTTTGTGCCGCAGTCAGAGCAGTGGGAGAGGGGGATTAGAAGCAGCTGCCTTGGGGCATCCCGTTGACTCTGGATTTGGGATGGGGGGGTTACTGCTCAAGCATTTGGGGGTTCCAGCCACAGGCCAGGGACCTCCAGACAGATTAAATGGTTGCATTCCCTTCATGAGCACAGCCTCCCAGGGGGTTAAATAGGTTTGGACTTCCATGTGGGATGCATCCAGCCAGCTGCTACCGTGTCTCCAACCCTTTGCCAAGCACAGGGTGTCAGTGACAGCACGAGGGGTGGTGACACCAGCTTTCCTGGCCTTTGCCACACCTCCTGCCCCAGCCCTGTGTCCTCGTGGCTCTGGCAGCAGGAGCACCAACAGGTCTTTCCAGTCCTGCCTGTGGCTGTGTTTTAGCACACGGTGCCTCCGGGAGCTCCCATAGGCACGTCGGCAGCGGGGCGGCACCCGGGGAGAGGGAAAAGCACCAGGTGCATCACGGCCTCACCCTGTTTGGCCTTTACTTTGCCAGCTGTAGCTTTAATTAATCATTGGACACCGGTAAATGGTGGCGGAACTGCCCCTGTCACACCAGGCTGTGTCTGCCCGGGACTGGGCACGCACGGCATTGCCTCTGCCAGACACTTTGGGAAGGAGCAGCTCCAGGAGGCACCGTCCAGGGGCTGAAGGTAAAGGGCATTTTGGGGCTTGGAGGGCAACCTGGGGAGCGGGCTAGGGCTGGAGAGACCCCTTGGGGCACCTGGAGGGTGGGTGTCACCCTGCGTCACAGCTGATCCCAACCTGGCAAAGCTGCTCGAGTCTGCTGGGAGGAAATACTGGGTGCTGACCTGCACCCCCCCTGGCAAGGAGGAGGTGTGGAATGGTAATAGTTGGCACATTTGGTGTAGTTTGGAAATTGGGCGGTTTTTTTGGGTGGTGAGACGGGCAAACCCAGGGGTCAGTGATCAAAGTGCAGCTCCCATGAGACCCCACACTGTGGAGTCTCCCCTGCTCCCCCTCAGAGGCTCATCCAGAGCACTGCTGTGACATATCCATTCCCTGGATTTGTCCCTCCACTTCTGCCTGGTCCTGGTTTAACAGATGGCTGGAGTGACAATTACTGCCTCCAAAGACGATATTTATAAATTCCTTGTTGGGCTGTTATCCGGCATGTGATGGAGCTTTACACAAACAGAGAGCTGGGAGTCACTGCTGGAGCTGGGAAGGAAATAACAGTGCACAAGGCACTTCCAGAGAGCGTGGGGGGTTGTGCTGGGGAAGCAGCTTTGGAGGGTGCAAGTAAAATCATTGAATCATGGAACAGTTTGGGTTGGAAGAGACCTTAAAGATCAACTTGCTCCAAACCCAACTCAAAATGAATTTGTTTTGGGTTGATTTGGTCTCTGTTAAGAAATGTCACTCAGGGGTGACTGGCTGGGTGGCATCTCATCCCATTCCATCTCAACCTGTCCTATCCCGTCTGATCCCACTGGCAGGAACATGCTGCATCACAGAGAGCTGCAGGACTGTGAGGCGGAGTTGCCTCTCACGGCTCCTGGAGTTAATTTAATTGCTTTTATCCTCTTCTCGGTTATGTTGCTCATGAATTTGGAAGCTCTTAGTGCAAAACAATTAGGGATGGAGTTTCCTGGGGGTACAGTGATTCCCTGTCTGGAAATGCAATGGTTCTTTTGTCCCCTCTGTCCCTGCCCCTTGCTGCTGACCAGGGCGGTTGATGGCAATGCCGATGCTCTGGGTGCAAGGTGGGGATTGCGGAGGTGCTGGTGATGTTGGGAAGGAGAACGGGGAAAGCAGGGGGGTCACACCTGAGCAGGATGCTTAGGAGAGGGTGAGTGAGGTGGCCTGTTCAGGAATCCTGGTCTTTGTCAGGATTTGTCAGGAAATAAACCCAGGAAAATAGCATTCAGTCCTCTGCCAGCACGTCATGCCTTTAACACCTGCATTTCTGGGCTTGAGTCATCTGTCCCCTTGAGCCAGTGACATTCCCTTTGGCGCTGTGCCCTCTGCATCTCCTGAGCATCCCCTGCACTCATCCTGTGCTCATGCCCAAATGCTCTGGGGATCCTGGGGCTCCCCCCACCTCCTCTCCTGGGTGTGGGGCAGTGGTGAGGGACCGTGCTCTGTCTGGGACAGACGGTGTGGTTGGAGGTGATGCTTACCCACGGCTCCTAGTAACTGAGCTGGGAAAGGGAGAGGGGACATAGGACACAAGAGGTGTGCTGGGCAAGTGCTGAAGAGTCACAAGCACTGCAGGTGTCACCAACAGCTTGTTTTGGGGAGGCTGGTGGAGGCACAGTGGGGTATTTCCCCAGTGCTGAGCTGCAGTCCCAAGCTGCCTTTCCCCATGAATCCCGTTGGTTTGCATGAACCAAGGGATATCCTGCCACACCAAGGCTCCTTCCATGCTGCTCTGGGAGCCACCACATGATGCTGCTGAGGTCCCCAGCCCTGTGACACTGGGACAGCAGAACACTGAGCTGCAACCTTTGCCTTCCCAGCAGCCCCACGCCCGCTCCTCACCCATCCCACTGCCTGGCACAGGCGGGAGGGATCAAAAACAACCTCCTTCCTCCCAGCTCTGCTGCTGCTGGCACACCACGTGTGGTTTTCCATGCTCTCAGGGACTGGTTTACCGGGATTGAATTCCCCTGGAGCTCTTCTCCAGGGCCATGTGGACTTGCAGGAAGCGATGGTGGTTACGAATGCCCGCACAGGCCCTGGATATTCCTGTTCTGAGATTTTGGTGGAGCCAAACATGATCTGGGTGTGTCTGGAGGGGAAGCAGAGGGAGAGGAGCCCCCCAGTCCTGCTGCTCAAGGCTGTGCGAGCTCAGCCATCTGTGTCTCCCACTAAAAATAGGCTCAGCTTTCCTTTTAGGAAAGAAAAAACAGGCTTCCTCTTCCATGGCATAACTTTTTGGTGCTCTGCAGATTCCGGGGAGGCTGAGGGTAATTATAACACTTTCATCCTCACTAGCCTGCCTTGCTGAGCTCCTCTAGCACACGTGCTGTGACAGATGTTTGCTCACTGAGAGGACCCCGGGGAGACACGGGAAGGGTTTTTCCTCCCTAAAGGAATTAGCATCACAGAGCTGTGTGGCTTTGACAGCCCGCGACAAGCTCTGCTTTGCTCAGCAGAGGGTAAGTCGTGTCCCCCTGACATGGGATACAGATGTGGGATGGCCTCAGGGAGGGCACAGCAAGCCCAACACAGATCCATGTGCTCTGGCATCTTCTGTGCGAACAACACACCAAATTGCCGTGGTCTGGGGCTTGGTTTGTAACCTGGGTCCCAGCTGAGATTTAGAGAGAAGCTGGAGGTCAGCACAGGGCTTGACCCCTCCAGGTCTTCCCCTGTGCTTGGATAAGGTGGAGACAACTCTTTAAAAATACATAAATCTCAGCAAAGGAGAACTCCTGGCTGTGTCTGGCTCTTTCACACCAGCACAGAGGGAGGTTTTCCAGTGGTGTGACACGCAGGTGATGTGCCTGTGGGATGTGAAGCTGGAGTGTAGGCATATCCCTGTCCTCAGCCACTTCCACACATGAGGAGAAGGAAGCTCTGGTGACTTCTGCCTTGGAGAGCCAACCAGAAATAAGGAAACAGAAGGATTTTCCCAAGTGCTGTGCAAACAGGGGCGTTCAGTACAGGAGGGTCCAACTTAATGCCATAAACCAGATTGGATTAGGAGGGATTTGCAGAGGGCCAGTCTGGAAGAGCAGCTTATTTAGGTTTTTAGCAACCCTGTCACAACCATGCGTGGTGTGGCAACACTCTGTTGCATTGTGCTGGTGTTGGGGTGTTGGGTTTGAGGGCTCAGGGAGTGGCCTGGAGCTCTTGGGCTGGGCAGGGGAGTCTGGGCTGGGAGAGGGCTCTGGAGGACAGATTGGCGCCAGGAACCTGACATCTTCCTTGTCTTGGGAATCTGAACCAAATCTTTTAGCCCATGGGATCGAGGAGGGTGAGTATCCCTCGAGGCTTGGATGGTTTCATGTTATGGGTCTTTTTAATGCAAATTGATTTATCCTTGTGCAAGAGACTTGGTGATGCTGAAGTATCTTGTTGCTCCTGTCTCTCTCTGTGTGCTTTGGCTCTGGTGTGCTGGTGGCACAGCTCTACCCAGAGGAGTTGCCCCTCTCTTGAGGGACTCAGCCCTCACTGTGGGGCCAGCCTGGCCACTGGTGTCACAGGACCTTGGCTTTGGGGCTTTTATCAGAGCTTTTATTTTGTTTCTCCCTGTTCTTGCTCTGCCCATTCCTTACAGTGGGATTTTGCATCATGAGGGGCAGTGGAGGGGCAGCACAAACCTCTTCTCCCTGGTGACCAGTGACAGGACCTGAAGGAATGACATGAAATTGTGTTAGGGGAGGTTTAGATTGGATATCAGGAAAAGGTTCCTCATCCAGAGGGTGGGTGGTCACTGACCAGGCTGCCCAGGGCAGTGGTCACAGCCCCGAGGCTGACAGAGCTCAAGGAGCGTTTGGACAATGCTCTGAGGGACAGGGTGGGATTGCTGTGCAGGGTCAGGATTTGGGCTGGGTGGTCCTTCTGGGTCCCTTCCAACTCAGGATACTCTATTATTCTATGGTCCTTCTGCCATCCAAACCCTGGCTCCTTCCCAGAGCTGCAGCTCTTCCCCTGGCCCTTGTTCCTGGCCCCGCTGCGCAAGGGCGTGAAGCAAAAAATTTCCCAATACCTTGGTAACTTCCACAAAAGAGCTGCTTCCTGTTGTAGCTGCCGAGCAGGTGGGGGGGTCACCCTCTGCCCAGCACCCACCCCCCTCTCTGCCCCCCTCCTGGTGCTGGAGATCCATCCCTGGCAGATGCGAGCTCGGCTGTGTCACTGCTGCTGCTGGAGCCGTGCCGTGTTGTGATGGGGAAGGGAAAATAGGACACTTATGGTGTGTGTGACAGACACAGCCACCCCCGGAGCCTTTGTCTGCAGAAAGGGAAGGGAGTGATGAACACCCACGTCAGAGGCAGCTCTCCCTGTGCCAACGCTGCAGCTGCAGCCCCAGCGCTGGTGGGGCCATGGGTGCCCCTGGAGTGCACTGAGGAGGGAGGTGGGTGCCAAACAGGGATGCTGTGGGGGATAATTTTGGGCTGAGGGTGGAGCTTGGAGAGCGTGTTTTAGGGGGAACCACCCTGGAGTGGTTTCCACAAGCTCCTCGAAAAATTGTGGGCATCTCCTATGGGTGCAGGAGGGTTGATAACCCAACATGACCCTTGGTGGAAATGGGCTGCCCTGGTCCTTGGCTGCTTCCAGCCATGGCAGAGTAACAGGGCAAGTGATCTCCCAGCACCTTGTTAAGTGGAATAATTCCTGGGAAGGGCTGTGGATTGAGGTAGAGAGGTGGAGGTGAAACAGATGGAGGAGGCGCAAAACTTATGAGAATCATAGAATGGTTTGGGTTGAAAGGGACCTTGAAGGTCACCCCATTCCAACTCCCTGCCATGGGCAGGGACACCTTCCACTAGACCAGGTTGCTCCAAGCCCCGTCCAACCTGGCCTTGAACACTTCCAGGTGCCAGGAGCATGTGTGCTGGTGCACTGCTGGAGTTTCCATCTCCCGTGCTCCAAACCCTGGGTCAACAGCAGAATCAACACATACAAATAAATAAATAAATAAAGATCAGGCATCCACATGAAAACACAACCAGTGAGAGCTGGCAAGGGAGAGACACTAAAACCCTCCCCATTTTGTTATATAAAAATTGGGGATCTGGGAGGTGTTTTTACAAGTCACTTGCAATTTCTGAAGTCTGGCTTAATTATAATAATCACCCCCGGCAGACAGTCGATTAGTGATGCTCTCAGATTTCTGCTGAGCTAAAACATTGTGTCACAAGCGCCTTGTTTCCTCCGTGGGCTGATGTGATGACGATGGGGGGGGGAGGGGGGCAGCATCCCCTTCGTGTGGGGTTGAAGAGGGCAATGAGCAGTTTCACACTAATTGGCACCATCTGAGCTCTGCTGACGAGGATGATCCATGGCAGGAATGACTCACTCCTCTCCCTCACTCCTGCCTGGCTCCAGAGGACTGGAAAGCCCACGGAGGACTTTGACTCTTTTCCAAGGGTGCCCTTATGTGGCAGCACCTGGGTTTGGCCAGGCTTTGCCAGGGATGCTGCAATCCTCACCCCAGCAATATTTCCCTGGGTTCATACAGTTTGCTGCCCATGGGCCATCCCCCCAAGGCATCTCCAGAGGGGGAGGATGCTGTTCCTACAGTCAAGCCTGGTTTTTGCTCCCTGGGGGGATCAGAGCAGGACAGGCTACTGCTGCCAGTCCTTCAGGGTGTGCTGGGTCAGCAACCAATGTTTCCCTGTCCATGGGGGATGCTCTGATGTGTAGAAAAGCACTCTGCTCAGGGTTGGGGTTATGCTGGAGCAGGGAGGATAAGCAGGACCAAGGATACTGGGCTGACACGAGGAGGGTGATTACAGCCTCCCCTCGTTGTCAGGGAGTACCTTCCACTGCCTGGAGTGGGCTGCTGCTCCCCCAAACCTTCAGAGAGACCTGGTGGGCTAATGCAGGCATTGCCTTGGTCCTTTTGGGAGGGCTGAGATGCTCTGGCACAGATACTGGCAAGGGCAGAAGCAGAGGGGTTGGTGGTCTCCTCTACATGGTTGTTTAATTCTTTTTGTATTAGAGACTTTTTGTCATTGAGAGCACCCCAAAATTGCCACTCTGGGACATCCTTCCCAGGATTCTCATCCTTTCCCTCTGTCCCATCTTTTGCCACAAAAACCTTGGATCATTTTCTCTGGAGCATCTCCAGCTTCTTTCCTGGCCCCCAGTGGTGCTGCTCTCCAAGCAGGCAGCAATTCCCCTGAGCACTGCCCTTGCCTCATTGCTGCAGCACCCAGTTCCTCCTCCCCACTGGGACTTTCCTCCCTCTGATCTCATTTGGCATTTTTTTTCCACCCAGTGTCTCACCCGGGGAGGAGCAGGGCAGGTAACTCACAGTCCTCAGGGGTCTGAGTGATGGGGAGGCTTAAAAACCAGCTAAAGGTGATGGAAAGGGCCGGAGAACCCCCCCCTTTGATGGGGACTCCACCTAATTTTGGTTAATATTTCAGATGTCGTTATGCACAGGGGCTTGCACAGGCTGTTTTGAGTGGTAGAATTTCCCTTTGATGGGGACCCACCTCATCTTGGTTAATATATTTGAATATCTGCATGTGCAGGGACTTGGACAGGCTGTTTTGGGCCAGAGAATTCCTCTTCGCAGGGACACCACCTAATTTTGGTTAATATTTTGAATATCTGCATACGCAGGTGCTTGGGCAGGCTGTTTTGCTCTCAAAGAGAACTCTTCGAGGGGAACCCCACCTAATTTTGGTTACTGTGTCGGATATCTGAGTGCACAGACTGCTTCGGGCTGGGGAATTCCTCTTTGATGGGGACGCCACCTGATTTTGGTTAACATTTGGGATGTCTGAGAGCACAGGACCATTGCACAGGCTGTTTTTTGGGGGGTGATGGTCTCGGTGTGGGATTCCCCCCGGCGGGCACTGCTCTCTCGGGGGTTGCGCGCTGGAAAAGGGGCCGGCGCGGCTCTCGGGAGAGACATCGGTGCTCGGCCGGCCGTGAAAGCCGTGGCCAAATTACACAATGAGTTTTTTCCCTTGCCTTTCCCGGGAGCCGCCAGCCGGGCTGTGCGCGCAGCCGTGCGTGCTGCGTGGGCACCCGCGATGCGCCGGGGCTCCGGAGGGAGGGATCGCATCGTCCCTGCCCCGCATCCACCGCCGGCGCCCACGCCGGACACAGCCCTGCCGGATGCTGCCGACCCACCGGCGAGCCGAGGTGCTCCGAGGCTCCTGGGTGCAGGTAAAGGCGAAGGGAAGGAGGGAGGGAGGACGGGGACAGGGGGCAGCAGCTCCGCCGTGACCCCGCGCGAGGACAGGCCTCGGCACGGCTGGGGTTTAATCCGTCCTCTTTCCCCATCTCACGCCGGGTGGTGGTAACCTGCTTTTCCGTCAGCACCCACCTCCCTTTAAACTGGGCACATCGGTTGGATGCATCCATCCGTCCTCCCCGGCAAGGATGGAGGGTCCCCATGTGCTCCGAGGGTCCCCCAGGCTCCACCGGCAAAAGGCTTCAGCTGTGCTACCGTGGCGGCTGCATCCTTAACCCATCCACGGGGGCTGGAGGCAGCTTCACCCGTGGGAGTGGGGGGCCGAGTGTGTTCGGGGCAGGGAAAACCACCCGTGCCTTTTGGGGATCTCATTTCCAAAATACAGCCTGGCCTTCCCCCCGGGATGAAATTTTGCTGGTGAAAATGGGAATTGCAGAATAAGTAGCTGCGTTTCGGGGCTCCTGGGGATGTGTGTGTGTGTAGTGGGGGCTGTACGGGCTGTGCTGCTGCACGGCACAAAAGCCCGGCTTACGTAGCGCAGGTCTATTCAAGAGACATTTAATTCCCCTCTGAAGTCCAGGCGAATGGGGAGCTGCCATCTGGTGTCTGATGGCAGCGGGGGGAAAGGGCTCTCTGGGAAGCGGGGCAAGCTGGGAGCTTGCTGGGCTTCAGATTCCCTGGAAATGGCTCCGTTATTAGGGCCGAGCGAGATGGTTCTGTGCAGTGCCCCGTGTGGGTTAAAGCTGGTTTTGGGAAGGGGAAAGATCCTGCCTGTGCTGCCCACCCGGCAGCAGCACCCTGACACTGGGGTCAGGAGAGGAGATGCCACTGGGCAAAGACCCAGTCAGCTAACACACATCACGTGCCAAAAATCCTCCTGCATCAGGGATAGGGACCCCAGTGCAGGCTCAGGGCAGAGCTGGGTACTGACCCTGACATGCACCAAGTGTGTGCGGTCTCTGCTCCGCCTGTGCCAGTGCAGCCGAGCGCGGGTCGCAGCTCAGAGCCCCCCTGGCATTCGGGGAATTATCTTTATGAAGTTGCAGAGCTGTAATTCCTGGGCAGTGCTGCAGCACGGCTGCGCCTCGGCGAGGGCACGTCTCGAGCCCTGACAAACAGAGAGCGTGTCCCTGCTGCCAGCGCCGGGAGCAGAGCGGATCCGCAGCGGGGACAGGCAGACCCAGCGTGGGGGAGTTCCAGCTTTCCAAAGTCCCCGTGTTTGAGCAAGGAGGTTTGTGTGTTTGAACGTCCGTGGGGCGCTTTGGGAGGGGGGAGTTGCCGTACCTCCGGAGCTAGGGTGGTTCGATGGGTCTGGCGCTCAATGGGTCTGCGTCCCTCAGCCATGACCCCGCTGCTGGGGTGTTCTCCCTGTGGGAGAGACACAGGGGAACAAGACTGACCAGTTCCCTGGGAGGAAACAGGCTGTTCCCTTACGGCACAGGGAGTTTTCCTTGGCAGGCACACAGCTTTGCCCACGGTGCCTTTGCAGAGCCCTGACGGGCTGGCTCAGCGCCCGCCGTGGCACATGCTTGGCTGGGACAGACCCGTGGGTGCAGTGAGGTGGATGCTTGTGTGGTGTCCCCAGCAGGAGCAAGTGGCATTCCCACGTCAGACTCCATGTCCCAGCTGCACGGTGGGCAACACAAGCCCCCGGGGCCTGGGTGTGTTGTGCACAGGTTGATGGGACAAGTGTGGATCCCCAGGGTGGGCTGCAGTGTGGAAAAGTGCCAGCACTGGGAAATGGCACTTTTCCCTGTCCCTCCAGCAGTGGTGACTCCCTGTGTGTCCCTCTGCATTGGGGCTGCATCCTCTCCAGGACAGCAGGACATGGGATGGGAGGAGGCAGCAATGCTCTGACCCCCTTCCCACAGGTCAGGAAGGACTTGTCCCATGACACAGCTGAGAAGCAGAAACGTGGGATGTATTTAAACAACCCCTGCTGCAGAGCAGCCCGAGCCCTGCCCTGGCCAGGGCAAGATGCTGCCCACGTGCTGTGGGAGCATCTCTCACCCCTGCAGAGCAGCAGGATGAACACAGCCCTTGGCATCCACAGCCCTTGGCAGGGCATGGATGCACTACCAGAGATCTCTGCGGAGCTCGTGGCTGTGTCCATGCAGTGTCCCAGGGAGCAGAGCCATCCTCTCTGGACTGCCAAGACGAGTCCTGTGAGGATATTAATTGTGTCTTTCCCCCTCTCCTGGAGCTGAATATCAACAGGAGCTCTCAGAGCCCTTGAACTACATGTCCAGGTGCCATCCAGCACCCAGGGAGCAGAGGGACAGGAGGGATGGACTCCTGCAGCTACAAGAAGAGAGACAGAGGTTTCTTCACTTTAATTACAGTTTTTAATCATCCTGACAGCTCCAGGCTGGAGCACCATCTCCATGTAGGATGCAGATGCAAGTGAGGGTTTGAGCACTGTCATTATGTGGGATGTCACCCACAGCCTGAGCTGATAACAGGGATTAACTGAGTTTGTCATCCAGCTCTGGGGACAGGGTGGGAAGGAGCTCACTGGGATCCAAGCCTTGTGTCTGGGAAGTAAGGACAACTGGGCCTCAGACTAGCCAAATTCTGCTGCCCTCCGAGATTTCCAACACAGCAAACTGGGATTGGATCCCACTTCCCAGGTGTGAGTTGCTGAGGTCCTGCATCAAACCTGACCTCAGCATCTAGCACACATGGAAAAAGCTCCAGGGGGAAACCATGCAGAGTTCAGGGGTGCTGGGAGATCCTTAAAGCTTATCTTCATTTCAGGACTTTGTAACTGCCTTGGAAGAGGGAAGGGAAGGGGGCAAAGGGATGGATGGATGGGTGGGTACGTGGACAGCTGGATCACAGCGAGGTCCCTGCAGCTGGAGGGGTGGTTGGAGGGGTCAGGTTGCCGGGAATGCCGAGCTGGGCTGCAGCTGGCTGGCTCCCCATGGGCACCCTGCCAGTCCCTGCTGTGCCGCAGCCCCTGGGCTGCTCCTCTCCCAACAGAGGGAGAAGCCTTGGCAGCTCTCTGAGATCAGCAGTGTCCATGTGGCTCTCCCAGGACCCAGGTTTAGGTGTGTGTGAGGAGAGAGTGTCTTCAGTGTGAGGGAAGGGGGGAGAGCAAGGTGCCAGTGGAAGGGGAGGTGATCTCTTGTGTTGGGTGCATGCGGGTGTCCACATGACTGCCACCCGAGGTGACTTGATTTTCTGTCCCTGCCGTTTCTCAGCCCTGGGGACTCTGGGACAAGGGATTTTCCCAGCTGTCTGATGCTCAGTGAGGATTCAGTGTTTCATTCCCCTGCTAATCTGTGGGTCTCAGCACCCCACTGCCCCAAAGGGTCCCTGGGGATGGGAAGGAAGAGGAAGAAGGTGCTCCTCCTGCACCCCAGGGGTTATTTTCTTAGGGACACTGTGCTCTGCTCAGTGAAACACGTCAGATTTGGTTTTATTTTGAACTCTTTTTTGTCTGATGAACTGGACATTTGTCCTTTGGGGTATGCTAATAAATCTGGGTACTTTTGCTCTGGGGCTGTTTGCCTGTGTCCTAGGTTCAGCTCCCTGGAAGGCAGTGGGGCTGTGTCAGTGTTGCTGTCGTGCTGGGTTTGTCACTGTTACCTGTCACCTGTGCTGCTGTCTCTGCTCCTGTGCCACCTTGTGCTGACCCCATGCCCGGATGCTGCAGGGGGGCCCCTTGTACCGGGGTCCCGTCTCAGACACCATCATTTGCCACCTCCTGGGGCAGAAATGCTCTTGCAGAGGACGTGAGTGACTCTGTGATGAAGAAGCAGTTTCAGGGCAGCACTTTCTTTGCCCTTTTTGCTGCACAGAGCTGCTGTGGTGCTCTCTGGGATGGGTACGTGCTGGAGCATCGCAGTCCATCACCAGCAGATGCTGCTGGAGTGGAGCTGCCTGTGGCCTCTGTACCTCCTCTGCAGGACCTTTGCAATCTGGGTTGGATGCCAAAACTGATTATTTGCAGTTCAGAACCCTATTTCCTCATCCCATTACAGTTTCTGCTGTGTCCAGCATCCCCTTTCCATTCCCCATTTAAGTCAGTGTGTGTTTGGCGCTGGGATGCTCCACCCCAGAGATGATCCCATTTCCAAATGGGGTCAGACAGACCCATGAGCAGAGAGGAGGGCAGGAGAGAGGAGGGTGCTTCTCCAGGGCTGCCCTGGAGAATCCCCAGTGTGTTGCCAGCTGCTGGCTCACGCCAGCCCAGTTTTGCCCGTCAGGCCGCGAGATGTCACATCCCGAATATGACATATGGAGCTTGGACTCAAATTGTCTCTTTTCTGGGCTAAAGGATGGAAAACCCTCTCAAACTGTGCTGAAAGCACAAGAGCACTGCATGGGTTTGCTGATTCACGTGGCTGATGGAGAGCAGCCAGCCCTGTCTGCCTGGTGTGTCCCTGTCTTGTCCCTCCACTGCTGAGTGAGGGATATCCTGGGGACATCACAGGTGGTGGCCTTGCCCAAGGTCCATGGTGGTGGTTCTCTGGGGACCTGTCCTCACTTTTGTCCTCCCTCTGTCTTTCAGATGTCCTGTGCTAACCTGTCCCCCCTCAGAAGGTCCTGCCTGCCTTAGCCAGCATCCTGCCTGCGATGGCCTCGATGCCTCAGTGAGGGGCAGAAGGACGAGGAGCAAGTCCCCCCAACACCACCACATCCCCCAGGAGAGCCATGGAGGCCCCTGTGGATGTGCCTGTGGGGAACCTCATTGACTTTGATGCCGAAACGCCTGCCTGCGACCCCTCAGAGCCCGCTCCTCCCACTGCCCCCAGTGACAATGGGCACCCGGGGGATGCAGGGGACGGGCACCTGGTGGACACAGGGGATGTGGCCGGGGAGGAGAGTGATGCCACCGAGTCGGCAGACAGCGAGAATGACATGGGTGACTCCCCCAGGCACTGGAGTGGCTACCGCCGCTCCTCCTCCAATGAGTCCTTCTCCTCCAGCCAGAGCACAGAGTCGGCCCGGGATGAGGCGATGGCCGAGCGCCGGGAGTTCATCCGGCACTACGTGGAGAAGATCTTCACTGGGGGGTAAGCAAGCAGGGCCAGTGAGTGCTGCTGAGCCTGCTGCCAGGGAACATCCCATGGGATGAGATCTGGCTGCTTTCCCACTCCGAGAGCTTCAGTTTGTGTCCTTCTGATGCAGCTTGTTGCTGCACAGCCTCGGAGCTAAGGGAGCATGCAGGCTTTGGCTGAGCACATCCTGGGCACATCCCAGCTCATCTTCCGCCCCCATCTTCCCTCCCCTCTTCTTTGTCCCCTTTCCTGTGCCAGGGGCTCACTATGCCAAGGGTCTCCATCTCCTCTCCCCGCTTCATGTCTCTGCTGATGCCTGTGCAAATGCCGGTGGCTCACACATGCCCTGGGACCCCCCAGGCAGCCCTTGGCTCTGCCCCCAGCCCTGCATCCCCCCAGCTCCCATCCCTGTGGTCTCCCTAACGCGGTGTCTCAGCGTGTCAAGCAGGATGGAGCAGACGGAGCGTGATGAGCAGCAACAGGGCTTGTTTTCGCTCTGGGGCACCGCGCCTGTCTCTGGAGCTCAGTTTCTGCTCACGCTGTCCTTGGCTCTTCCCTTCTCCCTCTGCCTTTGGTTTCCCCCCTGCCAGGGATGAATAAAAGAGCAGCGTAAGCCGAGGGATGACAAAATGGATGTTTCCATTCCCTCTCTTCCTTTGCCTTCCTCCCGGCATCGCAGTGCCGGGATGTTGCTGCTGAGGGATGATGAGGGGGAGCACAGCTGTTGCTGGTTGGATGGGTGATATCGGTCACATCCTCAGCTTTAATGATGTTTTTTAAATTTTTCCTCATTTCAGAGAGGATTTGGACCAAGAGGAGAAGGCCAGGTTTGGTGAGCTCTGCAGCAGTGAGAACGGGAAGGGCAGGGAGTGGTTTGCGAGATACGTGAGTGCCCAGGTAAGGGGAGTGATGGGGAGGGAGCGGGGGTCTTGCACTAGACTTTGGAACAACCTGGACAGGAGGGTCAGAATCACAGAATCACACAAAGAATTACAGAATATTCTGAGTTGGAAGGAACCCACAAGGATCATTGAGTCCAGCTCTTAAGTGAATGGCCCATACAGGGATCAAACCAGGCAAGGGGAATTTAACCGTACCCCAAAGCAGTATTTTTGGAGGGTAGAAACTTGAGGAAAGGAAGGAACTTCAGTACAGGGAGTACAGGAGTAAATAAATGCATCTTGAGGCAGTTGAATATGTACTTATTGCAATGTGAGAAAGAATTAATTTCTTTTATTTAAAATTAAATCCCACCGGCACTTGGAAATGCCCTATTCCCTAAAAGAGCCATCCAGAGAGGCAAACCGCTGTTTCTGAGGGGGAGCCAAGCTGTGTGTACTCTTTGCCTGTGTCCCATGGTGGAGGTCCCAGGGTGGGCTGAGGCTGTTCTTGCTGCTGTGCTGAACGCTGGGCTCTGTGTCTGCAGCGCTGCAACTCCAAGTGCGTCTCAGAGCAGACCTTCTACCGCCTGATGCAATCATTCGCCCTCGTGCTCTTTGAGTAAGTCATGGGGGGAATTTGGGGCTTTGTTGCAACCACCAAAAGCCCCTGAGATCAGAGCCATGAGGCTGTTTGAGTTTCCATCACTGGGTGTCTTCACTGAATCCTCCCTCCATGCCAGGTGTCACCAGATGGATGATTTCAGCCCTGCCAAGAACCTCATGACCATGTGTTTCACCTACTACTACATAGGTGAGAGGCATCTGCAGCCTTGTGCAGGCTTTGCTGGTGCTGGGGACCTGTGTGACATGAGCCCTGTGCATGGGTAGCATGGTGGAGGGGCACCCCAGCTTGGCTTGTTCTGGGTGACACTGATATCAAGTAGAAAAGAGCCTCCATGTCTGAGAACCTGTGGAAACCTGGTAGCTCGTGGGGATGCTGGTTTGTCATTGCTGTTGGCATTGGCATTCTAGCCAGGGTTGTTTGTATGTGACAACCCCCAGACGTTCCCTGACCCTGGGGGTGGGATGTGAACACCCCAGCCCCAAAGCACCTTGGCTTGTTGCTTGGTGTGTGGTGGCCACTCCTCCATGGGGGGCTGGATTTTCTGTCCAAAATGTGGATGAGGATAAATATCTACAGGAATTGGGGTGGGATGGAATCTTGGATGTTTCCATCCATGCTCCTGGTCTTCATGGCGCATCTTGTAGCTGGGAGTGGGTCCCCCGGGAGCTGTCAGCACTCAGGACCGTGGAACTCACTGAGCTCCTGATGTGTTTCCCCCAGGCAAGCCCCACGCTCTGCCCTTGGAGGCCAAGGAGAAGCCCACGGGCAGCATCGACTCGTACCTGAAGTCGGCGAACACGTGGCTGGCAGAGAAGAAGGATATTGCAGAGCGGCTGCTGAAAAACACATCAGCCAAGACAGAGAACGTCAAGGGCTTCTTTGGGGGCCTGGAGACCAAACTGAAGGGTCCTACTGCCAGAAAGAGCGAGTGGGTACCACTCCATTGGGTGGGCAGGGTGGGCTGGGGCAGTGACCAAGACAGGAACCTCCTGGGCTACCTTGGCCATGGGAAGGTGGTCTCTAGCCTGGTCCCATGCTTTGTGCATTAGTCATTGCCACCTCATGGTCTGGGAGTCCTGTGCCCCTTGGGCGTGGAGTTATGTGGTTCCAGGATCGTGGTCTTCTGCATCGTCTCTGTCCTGGGTCTGACTGGGAGGTACACCACCATCTCCTGGTCACCTTTCTGGCCTCAGAGACAGTGGCATGGGAGCTGGGGGTCTTTCAAATGAGGGTGGTCCCTTCACTAGGGGTGCCATGGGCTGTCAGGGGGGACAGGATTTTTGGGAGCTGACACTGTTTTCCGTACCACAGAGAAGGTGAGGACAAACCGAAGGAGAAGCTGAAGACGACGGGTAAGTGGAGCTAGGATTGCTGAAGTGGGCATTGTCAAGGCACCCTGGGGGAAGGAGAGATGGCTGGAAATGCTGGAGTTCCTTGTTTTAGAACAATCACAATTCTTGTCCTGCAAGGAGCTTGTCCTCAGTGTCACAGGCTGCAGAGGTTTGGGCATCCACTGCCCTGCGCTTTTGTGGTGCATCAGTCTCCCCCGTAGCTGTGTGTGCTGCCAAACCAGTGGTCCAGTCCCTTGAGTGTTAGTGGGCTAATATCTGCCCACAAAAAGCAGCCAAAGCTCCTCTTCATGTTGCTGTGGATGTATTGAGGATGACTGTTTGGTTTGCAAACCATCATTGCTTCTCGCCTGCTGAGCTGGGAGGGGGGGAACACAAAATCTTTGCTTGGGGGGGAAGGTGGGAGTCATGCAGACTTCATGTGGCATGTGACTGTGTCCCCTCAGTTTCCGTGCAGAGCCCAGAGGAGGAGGAGAAGAAAGGAGAGAAGATCTACCTGTACATGCACCTCAAGCAGCAGCCGATCTGGTAAAGTCCCCAGGGCGAGCTGGTTCCTGCCTGGCAGTGGACTCCATGGGGAGGGGGTTTGTCCTCCTGTCCCACATGTTCTCCAGATGTTCATGAGTGCCTTTAAGCTACTGCCTCTAACAGAGGTGACCTTGGGCTTTGGCACATCCCTTGTGCTAATGAGAGTGTGTTTACAACCACAAAAGAGCTGGTCCAAAAACGGGTCAAATCTGCCAGACTTGTTTAGACCATCCCTGAGTCACCTCCTGGCCCCTGAGAAGTGAGTGAGCTTGGCCATGGGAGGATTTGGGGACAGGCTTGGGGGGATTATAGAATCATGGACTGGTTTGGCTTGGAAGAAACCTCAAAGCTTATCTCATTCCACCCCTCTGCCACGTGCAGGAACACCTTCCACTAGCCCAGGTTGCTCCAAGCCCCGTCCAACCTGGCCTTGGACACTTCCAGGGATGGGGCAGCCACAGCTTCTCTGTGCAACCTGTGCCAGGGCCTCACCACCCTACTTGTAAAAAACCCTTCCTTCTATCTAATCTAAATCATCTATCAGGGATGGGAGGTGACCTCCCCCAACATCTCCCTCCCTCCTGCAGGCACAACCTGCGGTTTTGGAATGCTGCCTTCTTTGATGCCGTGCACTGCGAGCGCAGGAAGCGATCCCCCACCACCAGGTAGGACATTCCCACTGGGAAAAGGAGACTCTGTGTCCCCTCCAGCCCACCCAAGGTCTGAGGCCTAAGCATAACCAACATGGGGAAATGTTCTGCTTTCCACCCCTGACTGAAAAGCTGCTGCGACCACCGGGTGGTGGGGTGGGCAGGTGAGATCCACATCCTCGTGGGAATTTGGGAGCGTGAAGGTTTTCTTGCTCGTTTTGCACTGGTTTTGGAAGAACAAAGCCCTGGAGGTGTGTCCAGAAATCCCAGGCAGGGTTCAGGCTGTTGGTGCTGTTTGCCAGCAGATCTGGGAGATGCTCGGTGCAGCCCTCAGGGAGGTGCAGTGGATGGGAGGGGACGTCCTGTGTCCCTGCTGTCCCCAGGAGGGCTGTGGTGACCAATCCTGGATAACCAGCAAGGATGAGAGCTGGGGATGGCAGCAGGGCCAGCCCTGAGAGCTGGGAGGATTGAGACAAACCCTGCAAGGGGAAGGGGCTGCTCGTGTCACTGAGTGGCTGTGCCTGGGCATGGGGACCGCCGGGGTGCAGGGGTGGGTGAGACACTCTCCAGGCTCGTGCCTATCTCTTGCTCCACCACGGGGCTGCAGTGAGGGCTCAAACAATTCCCTCCTCTCGACTGCAGTTTCCCTGCTTCGAAGCCAGACCCTCCCGCTGTCTGTGAGTGCCCTGAGGCTTTGAGCTCTCGGGTGAGAGTCCTCGAGCTCAGAGCATTCGAGCAGCCCCTTTTCTGAGCACTGACACCACTTCTTGAAGCAGCCAGTCTCCCTGTGTCCTCCCCAAATCCTGAGCTAAGCCACAGCAGCTCTGGCTCTCACCCTGGGATGCTCTGCCAGGCTCAGTGCTCCGATCAATCCCTGTTTTCCTCTTTATTGCTCTTCCTTTTTTTCCCTTGCAAGCACTGAAAGAGCCTATTGAACAATAATGGAACCATAACTGCATTTGCTTTGATTAAGCCCCAAATTAGCAGCAGCAAATGTCTCACAAGGACATACGCCACCGGCAGCTGCTCTCTGCTCCGGGTGCCTTTCCCAATTAATCTGATGGCTGAGTCTGCCTCTGCTGCAGAAACAAGCCTGACTAACAAATGAGCTTTGGGAGCTGCAGCCTGGAGTACTCTGAGTAGCTCACAGGGGGTTGGAAGGTGATGGTGACCCTCCCTGTAGTCCTCTGCAGAGGATAACAGGAGCCACTGGGTGAGCTGGGGTGCTGTTTGATGGACTGAGGATTGGAATCCCTGGCAGGAGAAGGTGGTTGGTGAGGGCTGGGTTTGAAATTCCAGGTTGGTGCTTGGCCATGGCAAGTGTCCAGAGGGTCCCTGGGGATGGGGTTGTTGCCATCTCTGTGGGGTGCCCAGGGCATCTCTGGGGTGGCCGGGTTGTGTCCTCCCAGGGCTGCAGCAAGACCTGGGAAGGATTCTTCTCTTCTGTGTGGGGAGGGCAGGGAGGGGGGAAAGGAATCAGAACTAAACTCCTCTTTTTCTCTCTCTTTCCTCTCTCTTTGCCTTCTAACAACCTTCTTCCATCTCTTCTTCTCTCCGTTCCCCTCCATCCCTCTGTCTTGCATGGTCTTTTCACGCACCACTTTTGTCGGCCCCGTTTCTGCTGCCGCTCCAGAGGGAACACTGGGGAGGAAGAGGAGAAGAGGTGTGTCTGTCCCTGTATTTCATTAGTGTCCAGAGGCTGATGCTCACTTCAGGTCCAAATCCTGCCCTGGGGAGGGGAGTAAAGTCTTTTGGGGGGCTCTGAAAGGTCCTTTCTCCACTAGGGAAGAATGACTGTCAAAGGTTTTACCATGAGCATCACCCTCTCCAAAGGGCCAGAGAGGTTTAAATTGGTTCCTCTTTAATGTTTTTTTTCGAAAAGGAACACGAATAGTTTTAAGCTGTGAGATTTTGCTGGAAACATCCTCTGGGCAGGTTTCAGACATGAACTGAGTCTCTCTGTGGAGAAAGCATCCCCCTCTCCTGTCCTTCCCGCTTGCTTCTGGCTTCTGCTGCCACATAAAGGTGCTGACAATCCTTTGCCAGCTGGAAAAGCTGGTTCCTTTTCAGTTTTTTAATGCACTTTTATGCTGCCATCCCTTTATAAAATTTAAAATGCAAATGGGGGCTGCATGTCATGATTGGGAGCATGTCCTTGGAGCCACATCTATCCGTGCCTCGAGCTGGCGTCGGGGCAGAGGACAGTCATTGCTCCTTACTGGAACATGGGATCTCAGAGCAAATCACTCCGAGTGGTGGCATTAGCAAGAGGATGAGGGTTCTTTGAAGTCTGGCAGTAAATCTTCCGTGTGGCTAAGGAATGTATTGGCAAATGGATAACTCAAATACTGCTTGGAGTGGGCACTGCTCAGGTTTGCTGTGAGGGGGGAAATGCTGCTGCTGGAAGAGGGGTGATGCTGAGCAGTTGATGAACAGTTCTCACCAGTTCCAGGCACTGCAAGGCTTTCCTGGATACCCCAAAATACAACTCCACAGTGCATGGGGCTGCTCACCCTGAGCCTGCCCTGCTGGGCTAGTATGAAGATCAAAGGCTTTGAGTGGAGCCACATGTGGGTTTTCCCCCTTTCCAGGCATGTTATTCCCCAGTAATAAGCCAGAAACACAGCCAGTTTTTCTTTGGGGGGGCCACTTTGATAATGTTTTTTATCCCTCCTTCCTCCCTCAAAAACATAAAAAGGCAGGAAAAAAAATGTTACAGACATGTTTCTTCAGTAAGTGAGCCAGTGGGGCCTGTGAAGTTTTGCTTCCAGATTTCAAAGCCCCTTAATTTGATTCTTCTCTCTTTTCAGCCTCCACATTTGGCTGTGGGTTTTATTTGCTCGATAGCATGAGCTTTATCTGGGAGAAATTACACCTTTTTTTTTTTTTTTTTTTAAATCCTTTTAAACATACTGTATGTGTTTCCAGAGCCCTATAAATATAAACTGGTAAATGAAGGCTCAGCTTAAAAGCTTCCCACTCCCAGGTTGAGCTGAGTTAACGAGGATGGACTCCTTTCATGGGGTCAGCCTGGCTGAACACTCATTCTCTTCCAGTTTAAGCCACACAAATGTGCACTGGGCTAAGCCAACCTCACTGAATTTAGGGTGAGACCCCCTTGTCCCAGCTGTACTTTCCACCCAACACAGACCTCCCTGTCCTGCTTGGCGTTCCCGTGAGCTACAAATGTGCGTTCTGCTCCTGGTGTTCTCCTCTTCCTTCTCCTCCATAAAGCTATTTTTCTTCTTCCTATCCCTGTTTTTCCTTGCTTTTTCTCCTCTTATCCTTGGCTGTAACCTCACCTGACTTCTCGGGAAGGGCCTGGCTTCACTGCGGAGCTGTAGTTTCCCCGGCATGCATGCACTGAGCCCCCCTACCACCACCCCAGTGACCTCCCTGTGGCACAGGCTTTATCCCTGGGATGGGGACTCCTGCCACTGCCTAGAGCAGTGGTTGCAAAAATCTAAAGCTTAAAAACCTCCATCCTTTAAGCCAATGCTGCAGTTGCAGGGAGCCAGAGTGGAGCTGGGGCATCCTCAGGGCACCTTTAGGATTTTGGCACATCAGCCCCTGAGAGGGGCCATGGGGAGGGGTATGGGAACCCCCTGTGCTGTTGGAGGGGGAGGTATGTTTGGGCAACAGCTTGCTCGGGGTTCAGGGAGTTGGAGCCCTGCTGCAGATGGGCCTGGAGCCCCCTCTGGCACCCCTTCCAGTTTGGGGGGCTTCAGCAGAGCCCTGCTGGGATGGCCATCCCCCTGCTCCTCCTCATCCCCCTTGCTGAAATAATGGCACTGAAGGTGAGCTCTCTGCTGGAGGGGTCAATGCTAGTTTTAGCTGTTAATCAGGGCCTTTCAGGGCAAAGTCAAGGCTGAATAAGACCTTTTCCTGGGGCTTTGCCCCAGAGCAGGAGATCTGCACATGGATGCAGGCTGCAAGCTCATCCAGCACAAGAGAAGCCCTTGATGCCCTCCTGTCCTCCAGCAACTTGGCCCAGGATGGGAGAAAGCAGGCAGAGGTTCCTGGGGTGATGGTGGTGCCAGATGGACTTGTGTCTTTCAGGGAGAAGTGGTGCCACATGACGCAGGAAGAGCGTGACGACAGCCTGCGCTTCAACGAGAACATCACCTTTGGGCAGCTGGGGTGAGCAGGGTGCGGGGACTGGCCCTCCTGGGGACCAGCTGTGGAGGGGGGACACCTGACAGATGCTCCCCCACTGGGGACATCCCTTATGGTGTGGAGGGTGCTTGAAGCTTCCCCCTGGGAGCTGCTCCTGCCCCGTATATTGAATATCCAGGTGCCAAAGGGCCTGGGAGTGCTCTCCTGCAGCTGAGCACCATCCCAGCGCCTGGCACAAGGGGCTGTGGAGAGAGAGAGGAATGGTGGGGGAAAGAAAGACCAGCTTGGCCCTTCCCTCCTCACCAAGAGCATCTCTGTTCTCCCTCAGCACCTTCATTCACAACATGCTGGCGTTCGGCCTCAACAAGAAGCTCTGCAGCGACTTCCTGAAGAAGCAGGCGACCATCGGCAATTTGGATGAAGGTAGGGGAGATCCCAAGGGATGTGCACCCCCTTCACAGGGTCCTGGAGGGATGAAGCATAGATGGGGTGGTTCAGCACCCTCCCAGAGCTGTTTTCTTTCTCCTCTGCAGAGCAATACAAGCTGCTCAGTGACCACATCGAGCAGATGGCCACAGAGTAGCCTCCTGGCTGGCGCGTGGCGATGGAGAGACGGTGGCCGGATGGATGGGGAGGGGAGAGAAACCCACCTCCGGGGCTACCTGAGACTGAAGCCGGGCTACTTACAACAAAAATAACTCACACAAGCTGCAATAAAACCTGCATGATCGTCCACCAAACTTTAGAGCTGCACCAGGGCAGCCAGTAGACATAGGAGCCGAAGAGCCCCCCGCCCTCGCCAGACCCTCCCGCCTCTATTTTCAGAGTAGACAGTCCCAAAAGTGAACTTTGTCAGTTAAAAAGCAAAACAAATCACGAGGGAAAAGCAGAAAGAGAGTGACTGTGCAGCCCCCAGGCGCTCAGTCTTCAGCCCCACCATGAAAGGCTGTTGGGGTCTCTGGTGTTTGCAGCTCGGTGCTTTTCCAAGGCTGCCATGGATGCTGGTAAATTCAGAGTTATCCAAGGCTGCTTTTCCCTGCCGGCATCCCCTTGATGAGCACAGCAGGTGCTGGAGCTGTACTAGGGATGCAGGAGGTGAGGGCATGGACCACATCCAGGCACTGGGGTTGCATCCAGCCACTGAGGAAGCCAGTGCTGGGGGGAGCAGCCGGCTCTGCCTCCAGTTTGATCCATGTGCTTCCATAGTGAGGCACGGTGGGCTGGCACAACGTGGGTTTGTCCTGGCTGCTGAGGAGGGTGATGGGATGCAGCAGCCACTGGGAGGCTCTGGATCACTCAGATTGTGTTGTTTATCCAGAGATGTCGCCGCTGGCTGGGGACATGGGCAGTGTGAGGGGTTGGTGGGAGCAGAGAGGGGGCTGGCAAAGTGCTGCTGCTGTGCTCAGGATACAGCTCCTTGGGAGATGGAGGGAAATCCTTCCCTTGGGAAACCTTCTCTGCACTGCCTGTGTGGTTCTGTACCTCTGGGCAAAGAGGAAATACAGGTTGCTCCATATCATTAGCCTGGATCAGTAGGAAAAAAGCCATGGCCTTGGGCGGGATTGTGGGAAGAGGAGGCAGAGGAGAACCGCGTGGTTTGGGAGGAGGCAGCAAAGCACATCATCCTGCTCCCTGCTGCCCTGTCAGTGTTGGGATGTCACTGGATTGTGACATTTCCCAAAGCCTCCTGGCTTCCCGCAGCGACCGTGGTAGCAGATTAATCGCTCTCCTTCCCCGGGCTGCTCCTAGCTGTCCCCTCCTTCCCCAGCCCCTTTGCTCCAGCTGATCATCCATCAAACCTGAAATAGCCCTGTCTTAAGGACATCTCCTGTTCTGCTCAAGGGATGGCAGCTCCCACTGTGCAGCATATCTGATTTTTCCCCATGGATCTTGGCGTGGTGTTTGCAGAGAGGCTGGGGACATGAGGACATCGCTGGGGACACGAGGACATCGCTGCTCCCCTCTGCAAGGAGCATCCCATAGGGTCAGAAACCCTCAGCCCTGCACAGCCAAAGGTCCAACACTCAGTCTCACCCCAAAAACATCATCTTGAAACACAAGTCTAAGTTTCAAGAGACCGTCAATCCATTTTTCCCCGTGCTGCCAGCTGTATCCTGTAGGATAAATAGCATAAAATGGTATTTTTTTCCATGTAGCTCTTAGTTTCTGGTATCATTTCTGAGCATCAAAGTGATGCTTTTACCTAAGCTGGGCTTCCCTTGCTGCTGGGGATGGGACTTGGCTCCATGCTGGGTCTTGTAGGAAGGATGGATCCAGCACTAATTTTAACTTGGCCATTCCCAAACCTGGAGAGAGTTACTGGAGAAGGGTTTTTGCCAGGGTAAGGGGCAGACTTTGGTCCCTCCAGCAGCCCCTCAGCTCCATGAACACCTTCCTGATGGACAGGAAGTGCTGGATCATGGGCAGCTCAGCATCCTGGAGCATCCCATCCCCGTGGCATCCCTGTATCTGTCTCCACTCAGGTCTTCCCTGAATACTCCTTTGTTTCTTTTTTTTTTTTTTTTCCAACATGAAAAAAGAAGTTCAGTGCTGAAGTATATATTATTTGCATGTGTATTTTTCTATAAAAAATAATTAAAATCAAATAAAAAATATCCATAAACCCTTCTCGTCTGGGACTGTGTGAAGGATGGGGTGAGAGAGAGAGAAATTGGAATAAATTACCTTAAAAATTCATTATTTTTGCTCAACTGTTGTTTTAATCAATGGATCTTCTTCATGCTTCCTGCTTGGCTTCGATGTCCCTGGTGCCTTCCCAGTTCTGCCCTCGTCATCTTCTCTCTTTTGATGACCTATTTTTTACTAGAGAAAAATTGATGCACCTTTTACAGGGGCTTTAGCATTTGCCCCGAAGCCAGAGAGGCACATGAAGGAGATTTAATTTTTATTTTCTTTTCCCCTGTGCCCTCAATCTCTGCCAGTCACCACTGAGTTGGTGACGGAGCTGAGATCCTGCTCTGGCCTCGGGACATTTGATTTCAGTGTATTTAAAAATCAATTACTCACTATTATCCTATTAAAAAAAAAGATGTTCCCTGAGGTTAATGGGCTGGGAGTGTCATCTTCCACCCAAGCTTCAGAGTCCACGTCCCCTTGGGTCTCCATACAGCCAAGCTAAGGCTGTTCCTTGCCCTGCAGGGCTGGTTTCTCTCTTGGTAGCCCAAGAGAAGGGCTTTGTGGCCATGTTTCTCTTAGGAAGGAGCTTGCCCCTCTCCTTTTTATTTTAATTACCGTCCACAGAAACCACCATCCCCGAAACTCACGCTCAGAGGCTTTACCTGGTGTTTTACCTGGATGTTGACTGCCCAGCTATGGAAAACCAGGAGCCACATGCCCTGGGATCACTTTTGTTCCGTCCATCTGCTGAATTCCTTATCACCCTGCCGTTTCTGATAAGCTTGTGTGTATAAGAAAGGAAGGGCTTATTCCTGAGGTATTTGCTCAGTGCCAGGTGCCCCGTGCAGGATGGGTGCACCCCGGCACCTCCCTGTTCCTGGTTTGGCAGGCTGGGTGCTGGCAAAGGGTATTGGGAGGTTATAGGGGCAGCAGGCATAGCAAGAGGGAAGGAGATCTGTGGCCACTTAATCCCAAACTGCGAGGGAGTGAGATCCATGGTCAGTTAACCCGGAGCTGGGGTTAACTCCTGGGAGCAACATCCCTGTCCTGCTCCTTGTGTGGTGGTCATTAAATCCCTTTAATCATTAATGAATTAAAAGGCGCTGCATTAAAAGCAGTGAGAGGCAGCTGAGGGGTGTCAGCCCACCCAGGAGTTTTGTTGGTTGAACTGAAACGACCCTCATTTAAAAATCCCTGAGGGTGGGTTAGACCAGGTGTGATGTGGGGAACAATGCCAGAGGAGACCCTGGGAGAGGAAAGAGGAGGAAAGTGCTGGGCATTAGAGCCACAGCCCATCTCCCCATCCTTCACTGTGGGGTTATTAGCCACACCATGCAGCAGCTTTAGGAAAACTGATCCAGCCCTGGGATGATGCCACCCACCCATTAAACCCGTGATCAGCAGTGGCCCAGTGGCTGCTCCAGCTTTGGCCCTTCAAGCCTGAGCACAGCGAGCAGCTCTCAGCCCCTCTCCCTCCCTCGAGGGGGATCAAAGGCCGTCTGCTTGCCGAGCTCTGGGGGTTTTATTGCGTCTCTATTAAAGCTGTTAAAAATCTTTCCATTGTAGTAGTGTCTGGGAGTGATAAGTATTCATAACAGAGGGGATTCAAGATGGGTTTGGTTGTAAAAACACCTCTAAGCTGGCTGGATTTATGGCTGTTAAATCATCCCTTCTCTCATCTGTCACAGCCCTTTCAGATGTTCATCACTGAACAACAGCAAAGTTGGGCCATAATTTGTGCCACAGTGTGTGGAGCAGGAGGAGGGGAGTCCTCTCCATCAGTAACTAGCTCAAGATTTATGGAGACTTCTCTTATTCTTTTTTTTTTTTTTTTTTATCCCAAGTAGGAGAGGATTTGACTCACTTTCTCTGCTGCCAGCTTGCTTGGCCAGCTGGAGCCAGGTAAGTCCTGGTGGATTTAGGGCCATGCCGGAAGGTTTGACAGCAGAGTGCAGGGAATTTGGGGCTGGCCCTTGTCTGCAGTGGGATCTGCAGTGCAGGGCTGTGCCTCTTGCTGTGCTCGAGCTCTGCTTTGGGGCTGGATCTCCTCATCCTCTCCTGGCTTTGGGGTGAAACATGGGAAAATCCCAGCGATGCAGCTGGCAAAGAATCCTAGAATGGTTTGAGTTGGAAGGGACCTTAAAGATCCTCTTGTTCCATCCCCCTGCCATGGGCAGGGACACCTTCCACTAGGTCAGGTTGTTCCAAGCCCCATCCAACCTGGCCTTGGACACTTCCAGAGGATGAGACAGCTACAGCTTCTCTGAGGACAGGGCCTCACCACGCTCATAGTTAAAAATTTCTCCTTAATATCCAATCTAATCCTACACTTTGTCAGTGTGAAGGCATTCCCTCTTGTCCTGTCACTCCAGGCCGTCTTTCAAAGACCACCAAAGAGTTGTGATTTTAGGCAGGTGGGAGGCAGGAAGGTCACCTCCTCTTGCAATTGCAGCATAAAACTTAATCAGCATTTTGCAAGGCAGCACTGCTGGGGATTCCAGCAGCTACTCCCACTCTGCCTTCCCATCACCAGGCACAGAACACGGAAAAGCTTTTGGAGGTGAGGCCTCCAGCTTAGTCCAGGTGCTGACAACCCTCATTCAGCTGGAGTACTCAGGATCCAAGTGAAGCACTGGAATGGCGCCAGGACCAGCATCCCATGTGGGTGTTGTCAGCTGTCCCACCGCCAGCCTGGCACCCACAAAGCAGGACCCCAAAACATCTGGCAGAGGCTGTTGTGCCCCCCGTTTTTCCAGCTGTGCCGGTATCTGGTTTCGTAGCCCCATCAAGTGTCTGCCAAGCGAACTGCACCGCTGGCTCCCGGGTCTGGCAGCACTTGGCCCAGGATCGCTCATGGATGTTTGGCTCCTGGTGCCTGGAAAAACCTCCTGGCAGATGTGGCCCCATCTGCTCTCCTGCTGGAAAAACCACAGGTGGGAAGGGAGGGGTTCTGGGCAGTGCCATCGCCCCGTGGTGTCACTCGGTGCCTGGTGACACACGGGGCGTGTGACAGCGGTGGGTAAATAGTGAAGGTGAGTGAGAAAAAGGTTGTTTGGGTGGGGGTGATATGGGAAAAGAATCCCTTCCCAAAGTGGGGAGCTGGAGGCTGTGCCTGGGTTCCACAGGAGACCCCCAGAACCAATGCAGTGTGCTCAGTCCCCTCTTCAGATTTTCAGATGTCTCATACATGGTGGCTCAGCCTTGCCTTGGTGCTTTGGGCCTCTCTCCACCAAAAGCTGAATTTCCTACTGACTGTGGGAAGGAAACCTAATGAAATACCCTTATTCCCCCCTCAAGACATGGAACGTCTCCAGGAGATGTTTCTTCTTGCCCTGTGGTAAATGTCCAAGAAAACCCAGGGGATTCATCACTGTCCTTCCACAGGGATTGAGATGTTTAGCTTTTAAGTCTCTAAATGTAGAGAGATGGGCCCCACAACTAAAGCATTGGATTTTATCCTTCTCTAAATTATTTAAAATTGAAATTGGAAGATTCCCATGGAGAAACATAACTTTGATTTGTTTTAATTTATTTTTTTTTCCCGCTTGCAGGAGCCTGAACTTCCCAAATGTGTTTTATGGCAGCAGAAGGATACTGCTGGGAAGAGATGTGCCGTGGCTCCTTTCGGAAGAGCCCGAAGGCAAGGCTGAGTCACTGAGACAGAGCTGCAGAGAGGGCCTGGACAGTAATAAAACACATCTGTCCTCTGTGGCCACATCCCAGATGTGAGTCACATCCCCTCCCTCTGCACTTCCAACTCCAGGCCGCGTTTGGACAAGGTCACTGGAGCTCCTTGTCCAGCTGGGAGGCACATGGTATCTTGGCTGAGTTTTTTTCCCTGCTGGTTTCCCCAAGGATTTTGAGCTCAGCTGTGAGCAGGCCTTGCCATGGGCTCAGCCAAATTTGCCCCTCTGCAAGCAAAGTGGGATGTGCAGCCCTGTAAAAGCTGGATAAGCTGGAAAATCCCAGAAAATCAGCATGCTTTCTCTCCTAAGAGATCCCTCTGGAGCTAGTTGAGTATGAAGCTCCTGGTGGTGAGGATGCAGGACTGACAGAGCCGAACCCACAAGGCAGTTCCCTTCTCTCCTGGCGCTATTTCTGACAGTGCTACAGAAGTTGTTTGCAGGTTTATTCCAGTCCTGGGGCTTTCCCATGTGCCATGTCTTCCCACAAGCCCCAAGGAGGATGAATGCACAGCCTGGCTGAGCCGGCTGGTTTAGTGGGGAGAGGGCTCTGGAGCTCCCATCAGCAAAAATCCCAGCCCTGATCCCAGGAAACCCTTGCACAAGGTGAAAGCCTTGTGTGTGTCCTAGCTGGGAATGCAAGTGGAGACTGAAGGGTGATTTTCCTTTTACAACTAGGAGGGAGGCAGGTGTGTTCTCCCTGCAGCACACTGTCTGTATCCGGCAGTCAATGTGCTCAGCTGCATCCCCAAGCCTGTGTTTTATGAGCCATTTCTGCACTTTCTCCATGGAACAGGACATCTTTGGCTGCAACCACGAGAGAGAAATCCTGTGGGGCCAGGTGGGATGCAGGGCCTCTTGTGCAACCTCTGCCCAAGGTCACCTTCTCCAGCCTTTAGCTATTAGAGAAAAACACCTTTTCTTCTCCCCAGAGACTGGGCATTCAGGGTGTGAGCAGCCCTATAAATAAGAAATCCAGGGATGTGGCACAAAAAAGAAGATTGAGGTCCCCAGGGGATTACTGTGGGGCTGGCAGCCAGCAAAGCTGCTTCCTTGCCGAAGGGAGGCAAAATTGAGCAGTTTTCCTTGGCTGGCCTCTCCTGCCACTGCATGTGCCGCTTCCAGGCAGGATGCTTGGGGGCAGGAGGGACAGGCAGGGCCACTGCTTGCTTTCCGCAGGCTCTCAGCTTTGCTGTCACTCAGGCAGTGCTGGAAATGGGTCTGAAATGACCCTTCCTCATTTTGCAACCCTGTGGCTTTTGCCTGTGGGTTTTGGCATCCAGCCCCTCCCAGCCCCTGTGGAGGGGATGGATGCTTGAAGAGGAGTCGGTCCCTGGAGCAGGCAAGAAAAACAATGCTGGAACATGCTTAGCTGGGAGGTCAAGTTTCCCAAGATGGCACTGTGGTGGCTTTTTAGAAGCTGTCACTGTCAGCATAATGGGGGAAAAAAAACCCTCCTGAATAACGTGTGTCTGGTGCAACAGCACAGGGCAAATATTTGATGTGCTGAATAAATGAGCAGGAGGAAGACGTCAGGGAGACCGGGGAGCTCTGACTCATGTTCCCGCAGCCAGCAGTGCTCCAGACACCTTCCCTGCAGGCAGCTGCCAAATATCCCTGTTATGTGACAGAAGCAAGCAAGCCCACACCTCTACTCGCAGCTGGGAATCCTTGCAGCACTCCAGGGGTGCAATGGATGACCCTGGGTGGGCTGGGACAGTCCCAGGAGTGATGGAGAGACAGCAGCAAGGGGGGTGTGGATGCCTTGAAAGGGTCCTGGGTTGTATATGCTGATTTGGCCCCTGCCTCCCCTCCATTTTTTGGGATGCTGACTGCAATCCAGTCATCTCCCAGCCTTATTCCCACTTAGGATGCTCCTACTGAACAAACAGCCCGGAGTGCTGCAGCCATCTCGCTGTCAACATGATGGGCTTCACCTCCTGGATCTGACACGGGTTTGGGGTGAAAATACCGGGCAATTTCCTGCCTCCCAACCTGCATTTTAAACGTGTGGTAAAGCAGCAACGTTTTTTTGGCCGTTTGCTCGTCTGGAAAGCTGGTCGGTGCGAGCTGCTGAGCAGAGCTCTGTGGTTTTCCTGCCTGTCCGATTGCAGCTGCAGGGGAAAGGCGGAAGATCTCGGCTAAACTCTCATTTCCCACCAGGGCAGCGCTTGTGCACGGCGGGGGAGGGACAACCTGCAATTCAGTCTCCAGCTCAGGGTACAATACAGCCTGTGTCCTGCTGCCATCCCGGCCAGCCGTGCAGGGACAGCCTGTCCCAGCCTCGTGCTCACGCTGGTGGCACTGCAGCCTGGAGGGACAGTTTGTGCCTCTCAGAACACGGAGTATTTTGTGATGCGCGTCGGCTTTGCTGCGCGCGTGTGTGTGAGAGACTGGGAAACGTTCTTCCCTGCCGACTGCGTCCTGAGGTTTGTGGATATGAAAGTCCACATGTCTCTTTCTTCTTTTTAATTGCTGTAATTCGTCTGGCTCTTACCCAGGGTCAGGTCTTACTCGCGGCTTTGAGTTCCCTCCGCGGATTTATTTTGGTTTCGATGCTGTGCGAGAAACAAACCACCCCAGCCCCTTGCGCTGTGCCCTGTGTGTGCATCCCGAGCGAGGGTAATTTTCCTCGCTGGAGTAATTTCCTTGCCCCCAGTGGGACTCCTCTTGTGAATAAAGCTATGTGGGATAAGAGTCTGAAAACCACAGCCTGGGAAATTTATGCAGAGGAGGGAAGGAGAGAGATTGTTCCTAGCAGGCGAGTGGTGGGGCTGATTGCTGTTCTCATGGCAGGCGGACGGGGCTGGTGCTCATTAGCAGGCAGCGGGATGGAGGGCAAGGTTCGAGAGCTCACAAATTGCCTCAGAGCAGAGGTTGGTGCCTCCTGCCCTGGATGCTGTGGTGATGGGTGCCCAGGGGGATGGGGTCGGCCTCGCAGTGCTTCCCTGTGCTGGTGTCAGGAGTGGGGTGCTCGGTTCTGCCCCTATTTTCCATAATCCTGGAGTCTGTAATCCTTTTTCCTCTCTTGGGAAGGAAGGGAGCCTGGATGTGCCCCTGTTATGGGGCTCACTGGCAGCAAGTTGGTGCCTCTACATTTGCACTGCATCCAGGGTGGGGTACAGGCAAGGGTTTGAAAGATCAGGAAAGAGAACAGTTAAGAAAAAGAGTGTTTTTTCAAGTAGAAGGAGGTGAAATTTGAAAATATCAGGGGCAGGAAAAGGTAAAGGCTGATGGTTTTGCACTGAGAGAGCACCAGGCACCAGCCTGGGCTGAGTAGGGGCCTCTGAGAAGCACAGAGCAGAGGGAGGGGACATGTGCCATGGGACACATCCCTTGGTCCTTTTCCTGCAGACACAAGCAAGGCCCCCATCCCTGTGGGACTTCCCAGGAGCTGCTCCCACAGCCAGGCTCATCCTGCACCCTCCGTGGCAGCCCCATCCCTGTGGACCAGGCCCCCCCAGCCCCTTGGCACGGGGGATCAACATGATTCCCCCCAGAGTCCGCTGGGAGTGGGAGCCCCAGCAGAGCCAGCGAGCTGTGTGTCCCCACGCCAGCACTGCCACCCCAGGTGGCCTTGTTTTCCTCGGCAAAGGCGGATGGGAGCCACCATCTTCTGAGCAAAGAGCATTTTTAATCTCCTGCTCCCGCTCCGTGCAATTAACTTGATTCCCTCCCCTCGTTTCCTGCAGAGGTTTAATTAAAATGCATTGTTCGCCTCGCCAATTATTTGCTCTGTCCCCCGGATAACCTCTGTGCAGGGGCTTTTTTTTTTTTTCTTTCTTTCTCTCTCTTTTTTTTTCCCCTTGTTGTTATTGAGGTTTCTCTCTGCTCCCCCCTCGGCATCTCCAGCAGCGTTTACCTGCCTGGGAGAGCGGGATGGGGGAATTATGGAAGCACTGCAGCCCTGCACGCACAGGGGCGAGCGGGGGGCCGCAGCATCCCCGTGGAGCCGGTGGGGGGGAGGCACATGGAGCTCCGTGCCCCCGAGCAGCTGAAACAACAAGACCTTGTTGACTTGCCTTTGAGTTCCCGGCACTCGGCAGCTGCTGCTCCAGCAGGTGATAATTGAAACCGGGAACGAACCTGGATGGCGTCAGGGGTTGAGATGTAGTTCAGCCTTCATCCCCCTCCCTCCTCTCCCTCCTGCCATGGTAGAATGGTGCTGCCGGCACAGGGGCTTTGCACAGGGCTGGGGACTCCGGGGAAGGTGGATGGGTGACCCTTGTGTCCCCAAGGGGAGGGGTGGCTGGACAGGGAGCGGAGCGGCCGCAGCTCCACAAGGTCATCTCTCGGGGAGCGGTTTTGGAGAAGGGGTGTTCAGCGCTTTCTAAAAATAACCCCGTTGCAGGACCAAAATAACAAGCTGCTCTCGAGCAGTGCTGTGCTTGAACCCGGGCCAAGGCAGCTGCTGCCGGGCCGGCGGCGGCCCCTCGGTGTGCGGTGCAGCTGGTCCTGCCGGGGGGGCCGCTGGTAGTTCCCCCCCGCCGAAAGGGGTCGGCCATTGGATGCAGGGTGCCTTGCAGAGATGCCGACGCTCAGCCCTAAAATGCAACATGGTCTTGGGAAGTTCCCTTGGGAAGTAGGGGTTGATCCCCTTCGAGGAGCTGGGTGTTGGGAGGGGACGCAGTCTCATGTGGTTTGCCCCTTTTCTGACAGTTTGGAGAACAGGACTCACGTCTGGGTCTGTTGGAAGATGCTGGGTGTCTGCAGAACATCGGTGTCATCTTCTGCAAGGTCTCCCTAACGAGTCCCCAAAGGTTACTCTGCTCTTGCCTTTTGCAGATCCTGCTCCAGTTCTTGGCTTTCCTTGCAGAGGCTCTGGCAAATGTCATCTTCCTGGTGGCCCCAGAAACTAGGATTTACTGGTTCATTGATTTCAAGGTGCAGGTCTGGGCTTGGAGTGAGCAGGGTCTGTGCGGCTCCAGTCTGCAAACCAGGGGCTCCCTGTTCTGCCAGCCAGGGGTGAAAATTATGGAGACCTGGAGGGATATTTATAGAGACCTTATGGCTTTCTACAACTACCTGAAAGGAGTTTGGAGCTGGGTGGGTGCTGGTCTCTCTCCCAAGGAACAAGTGACAGAACAAGAGGAAATGGCCTCAAGTTGCTCCATGGGAGGTTTAGGTTGGATATTAGGGAAAAATTCTTCACCAGAAGGGTTGTCTGTCAGCTGCTCAGGGCAGTGGTGGAGTTCCCATCCCTGGAGGGATTTAAAAGCCGTATAGATATGGCACCTGGGGGCATGATTTAGTGGTGGCCTTGGCAGTGCTGGGTTACTGGTTGAACTTGATGGTCCCAAAAATCTTTTCTAGCCTAAACAATTCCATGATTCTATGACTCTTATTAAAGTTGTTTCACATGTGAAATTCCAGGGGATGGCATGTCCCAGTCTGTGATGCCGCTGTGGGGTGGCATCCTCTTTGGTGAGGATGTGTGCTTCCCCTACCATGATTCTACCCCAGAATGCCTCATCAGTTACAAGGCTGCATCCTCAGCTTCCAGACCACAAGTGCCAAATATTCCCAAATGATGTGGGTGGGTGATCCCATTGGCTCCTGGGTGCTTTGGGAGACGCCCCAGCACACCATTGCCAAGCTGCTTTAAAGACATGGACTTAGAGAAAGGGGGAAACACAATCACACCTCTGCTCAAGGTCATGTCGGGGCTGCCGGAGCTAATTACTGCTCGGGGACGAGTCTCGACCCTGGGATATTTCTGGGAAATCAGCACTGCTTCGGTGATTCATCCTGAGACGGGAGATTAACTCCAGCTCTGTGCTCTGCCTGGGGATGGAGCAAATTGAGCACAGCGTGGCGTGTCCCCTTCCTCCGGCAGCACCGGGAGAACCCTCCTGAGTGCCAGTGAGAGGGGCCAAACCTGGGCTTGTTAGAGAGGCTGGACCTGCTGCTGTGGTGGCTCGTGGTCTGCTGGTCCTGGGGGTGATGGGGAGCTGTGGCTGTCACAGTCATTCAGTAACGACCTCTGTGGCAGGGGGTGGAACCAGATGAACTTTATGGTCCCTTCCAACCCAAACTGCTCTGTGATTCTGTGATTCTCTGATTCCTGTAGGCTTTTCCTTGCACTTTTCCTTCCAACACCTTGTGGTGCTGGGCTCTGGTGTGAAAGGTGGGTGGAAATTTGATGGAAATTTAATCCTGGCCCAGAGGGTGGGGATGCACAGTGAGGAGAACAGAAGGGAGAAACTGGGAATAAATCTGCCATGGAGCCAGGCTGATGGGGAGAGCGGTCTCACTAAGGACGTTGAACAGTGAGATGCTGGAGCTGGGGGAGCCAGGCTGTGTTTTCATGCATCCTGGAGTGATTCTGGGGCCTGATGCTGCTCTTCCCACAGATGATGGTATTTATTGACATCTACAAGGGGTTAGTGGGAGATGGGATTCAGCCATTCATGGACCTCTGCTCCTTAGGATTCAACCCAGCAACCTGGCTGGATCTGGAAGAGCCATCCCTGAGAAATGTAGGCTGAATTTACTCTTATATGAGGATGAGCTGCTTTTTAGGCTCTAGAGTGAGCAGACACCCCTCCCAGGGTGTTGTCTGGGTGCTGAACTCAGGCCCAGCAGTGCTGAGCTCCCCTCTTCTCCCACCCGCCTTTCCAAATCTGCTGATGAAACTTGGAGCAGTTTCCAGTCTAATTGCAGCTTCAGAGTGGGAATCCCCAGCCCTGCAGGGAGGATAAATCCTCTTTTATCCCTCTGGAAGAGGGTACAGCAATAGTCTGGGGAATGCAGTCCCACTCTGTGCATCCTTTGAGGGAAGGGTCCAAACCTGTCCCATATTCCAGCTTAAAGCCTGGCCTCAAGTTTAGCCTTCCTTCCCAGCCAGATCCGCAGGGCTGATTTTTGGGAGAGAAGGGCTAAACTCCACGTCACAAGCTGTTCGCATTGAAGTTGGACCAAGCCCGTTCATGGTCTGACAGGGACCTGGTGGTCCCTCTCCACCCAGCCAAGCAGCAGCCAGGACAGCATGTTCTGAGTGCCTCTCATTTTGGTTTTATTTATATTTTTATTTTTTTTAGGCTTAAAATCCATACTCCTGGCTGTTCCTGCCTTTATATGCATGTGCTCTATAATTGAAAACTCTCAGTTGTGTGCTTCTCCCATGCAAAGCCAAGGCATCAAAGCAGCAGGTGGAAATTGAGCCGATATCTTGGCTGCTGAAGTGAAAATTTGAATGAAAATTTAATTTTTCCTCCTCAAGGCAGGGAACCAGATTTCTGGGGCCCTGGCCAAAAGCTGGCCGTGACCTTGCCTTTCAGGAGCAGTCAGGGGAGCAAACCCCAGCTCTGCCCCAGAGATATGGTTGATGTGGTGAAGGAGAAGGCCTTTCTGGAGCACGTCTTGGCCAGATGGAATTTCAGCTACTGTATAACAACAGTATGATCTCCTGATGGTTTTATGGGGTTTATGGGCTGAGGAGTGGAGACTGAGCAACTTCTGGGCTTTGAGTGTCACCAGTGAGGCTCAGGCCTCTCCTGCAAGGATGCTCAGCAGCCTGAGCCTGTTGATGATACTGAGTGGTACTCCATGCTCAGCCAGGTTGTGGTTTTTCCAGACTCCAGGTGTACTCAATCCAGGTGCTTTTCTGCAGCATCAAGCTGCCCTTGATCCTCTTTGGCACCCTGCTTTTCATCACCACCAGCCAGGTGGCCCAGGACCTTGTGCTGGCCACTGTTGTCACCTGCAGAAGGCAGCGATGACGTTGGCGTTGTGCCAGAGATAAAACATTGCCGTGAGCATCTGCTCCTGGGCTGGGGGCATCCAAAGGCTCCTGGGGGGTGCAAAGGGCTGGATGCACCATGGAGGGTGTGCGGAGCAGCAGCTTCCAATCCCCATGCTCACGCCCTGGGATCAAAGCATGAAGGGATGGCAGGCACGGAGGGAAGGGAGGAGAGGGAACCTGGGTGGAGAGGCGCTGCGTGAGCTGGAGCTGTGCCACTGCCGGCTCTGTGAGGGAGCAGTGTTCCCCCAGAGGGGCTGGGGGCTTCTGGGGGGCGTGTGGCCTCATGGGAGCATTTTCCCTCATCCCACGTGGATTTGATTTCTCGGCCCACGGATTCCTTTCCGCTGAGGAAAGCCCGCGGAGCCGCCTGCGCGAAGGAGCCCCAGCAGGCGGGTTCCTCTCGGATCTTGTTTTGTGTTTGTTTTTAATTGAAAGACAAAAGGCCGCGTGCTGGAGGCAGCCTGCCTTTCCCTTTGTCCTGCGTCCTCAAGGGATGAGGAGGAGGATGTGAAGGGAGCACACAGCAATCCCTGGGCTGATCATCACCCATCCCTGGGGCCACTGTCCCCTGTTCCCATGGGGCCACCAGACCCCACCGAGCACCAGCTGCCCCTTTCCTGGGGTGAATGGGGAGCAGCTGCAGGGTGATGCCGCAGGCAGGTGTGCCATCACTCCTGCTCTCCTGAGCTTTAGTTCTTTCTTTTCTTTTTTTTCTCTTTTTTTTTTTTTTTCCCCTCCTTTTAATCCCAGTAAACAAAGCGAAAGGGCAGCTGCACCCGGCAGCACATCTCACTGCAGCCGCCCCGGCAGGGCTGAGGCTTCACCCTCGCGCTGGATCTCGGCCTCGCAGGTGATTCCTACCCCGTGCCTCTGCCAAGGCAAACCCCCCTCACTGGCCACGGCGTTGCCAGGCAGGTCAGGGTGTTGGCCGGAATACTTTTGGGAACAACCCACCCTGTTGTGTCCGGGGCCGCCCAGCAAAGGGGTGGCTATTTGTGGGCTGTAAAAGGAAAATTGTCCAACTACCAAAATTGGCAGTGAATCCCATGACTATAATAAACAACTTCCCAGCCAAGGTCCCTGGCTATTTTCTCTCTGTTTTGGCTCAGAGAGGAAGATTTATTTTGTTTACCGCTTGGAATTTTTTTCCCTTCTGTTTTTTTTCTCCCCTCTTCCTTTGGGGTATTTAAAACCCCTGAGCCCAGGCTGGGGTCGCTGCTCTCCTGAATGACTTTTGGCCCATGGAGGTGTCAGTGCCACCAGCTCCTATTGTGGCACTGGAAGTAAAACCTCTTGGAATGAATTTAAAGCTCATCCCTTACAGACCTGCAGGTCATTTATATCCTCCAGAGGGACCTTGATATTAAAACAATTAAATCATAACCCCCCCAAAAAAATGAAGCAGAAAAAACGTCACAGGCTTCTGGGAAGGGTTTTCCTGACTGTGAGACTGACCAGTGAAGCAGGAAGGTGGATCCTCTGTGCACCCTTTTCCTTCCCCATTTTCCCTGGGGAGGTATGGGCTGCCAAATTCTGGTTTGGGAGCCCCTGCATTTCTGTGCTGTGCATGGGTAACCCTTTCCCCATCCTGCAGAGACCCTGTCACATTTCTACGGGATGAAAAGAATATCAAGCTGGATAAATCAGGCAAAAGTGATGGAAGTGTGTGCAGCATCTTGGCGCCGAGACAACTCTGGCAGTGAAAAAGGACCTGGAACATCCCAATCCCTGTGCCTGCAGCAGGCTGTAGCACAGGGGCTAAGATATTAGGAGTTGAGATCCATGTTTTGGGACAGCCTTCACTCTGTACACATGATGGAGCAGTTACAGTGAGAAACCACCAGCACCCAAACCCACCAGGAGCTGGGGCAGACCCTGGAGCAGGGCTCTCCTTGCAGCCAAAGCAGGACACAGCTCACAGCTTGTCACAGAGGGAGTTTGGCAGAAGCTGCTCCCCTCTGTTTACTGATGTAAAATCCAGGTTTACTCTCTTGAAAGGACCTTTTTCCCCCCAGCTGCTGGTTCCCATCTGTTTTCCTGTGGCACAACTTGTTTTGCTCTCCAGCTGGGGAGCAGGGTAAGGTCCAGGTGTGTTTTACCTGATACCAAGTCCTTGAGGTGCTGCCAAGGACATGAGGTTTTGAGCAGGGGACCCCCAGGAAGGATCCCTTAGGATTTTGCATGAAATTTTTTTCTTTTCCCACAGACCCAAGCCAGCTGGTTGTTGTCAAGCTGAATGGGGACATCTCCAAGGTCTCTTCTTCTGTCAGAGCTGGTGCATCCTTGGAATTACTAGGGGTCATTCCCCACTGGAGGTGGAGGGGCAGGATGGGTCAGCTGGGGTTGGCAGCATTCCCACAGGTGTAGCACCTCCCTGCAGAGAGTCCCGTGGGACAGAGCGGGATGTGTCGGCATGACCCACATCTGTCCAGCATTTCTGTGAGGCTGAGAGCCAGCTGGGAGACATGGAGAGCTCCCAGACCCTGTGAGCAGCTGTGCTCCCTGTGCTGGGAATGGGGCCGGGATGAAGCTGTGCAGAGCACGTGCAATGATGGGGCCAGGTCTCAGCTGAGCGGTGGGAAAAGGCTGCCTGGGGCTGGGGTTTTGCTGAGCTGGATGTGCTCAGAGCCCTGTTTTCAACTCTTCTGCAAGTGGATTTGGTGCATTTATATGGGCAGCTCATTCCTTGGCGCCCCAAAAGTGTAACCCCTGGAGCTGTTGTCACTGGAAAAAGAATGGGATACTGGAGGGATTTCCATTTCCCTCCGTGGGAACCCCACATGGAGGCAGAAGGATGAGATCTGGGGGCTGTGCCCTTGCTCCATTTCCCAATGAAAACAGCGGGCTGCCCTATCCTAAACCCACGACCCCTAGATCCCTCTGGCACGGGGAGGCTTTGCAGCACCTCTCCGTGAGCCACAGTCCCCGGGGAGCCGGTGCTGACACGAGCCAGATTTCGGAGCAGGGCGCAGGAGGCTGGCGAGGGCTCTCCTTGGCAGAGCAGCCAGGGAACAGCTTGCAGCAGCCTCTCTCCCTCTCCGAGCGCCTGCTGGGGTGCGTTCCCTAACCTTTCCTGCCTCCGTTCCACTCCTGTGTTTCTCTCTCTCTCCTCTTTTTTTTTTTTTTTCTCCTTTCCCCTAACTGTAAATGCGCCATAAAAATGGATCAAATTGCTTAAATCACTGTCATTAAATCAGTGTGAGTCCCCCCTCCGCCCCTGTGCTCGAAGCCTGGCAGAGAACATTTGTTCCAAAGGCTGAACAGCCGTCTTATTGCTCTGAAAGCATATTTGCTGCTTGATGGAAGGAGGAGAGGGGGAGAAAAACAGCCTGCAAGGGAAGGAGGGGGGTGAAAGCACCGGGGGCTGTTTCTCCTTGGACACAGAGGGGGGAGCGGGGGATGGATCCTGCGGGTTGGGTCCTACCTGCTCAGCTCTCTGTCACTGGTAGGTGATGGATGGCAGGGATAGGGAGGTCAGGGACACTCCCAGGGTTGGCTTTGATGGTGAAGCAGGGGGTTTTGTGGCGTAGGGGATGGTAAAGTGGGGTGGAGGGGATCACTATGCCAGCACAGTCCCCACAGCCTCATCCTACAATCCTGCAAGCCTTGGTGGAGCCACTCTCCATTCTGACCGGATTGAAACCCAGCAGTGATGCTGTCACATGGCTCAGTCTGGTGCATGCACAGGAGAGCAATGTATTCCCAGTAAACAAGGCAGGTCTAGCTGGTGAACCTTTTCTGAGCCCCTGGGTTGATTAAGCCCTGCCAGTCCCAGCTTAAAGAGCGGCTTTAGACCTGCTGGTGTTTGCACATCCGAATAAAAAGCTTTTGCAAACCCTCACTATGGGCCCTGCTGGAGCAGGCAGCTTGGAAGAGCTGGGGAAAAGCGATTGCTCTGGAAATTCAGCGTATTTTAGGAGCCTGGTTTGGCAAGTTAACAATGGAGACAGAGACAAGGCTGACTTCAGGAACTGCCGCGTGTTCCCACGCCGGCACCGGGCCACATGGGGGGAATGCAGAAACGCTTCTACCCAGGTGGTCTGGAAAATCCCTATAGAGAGGAACACAAATGCCAAGGAGAGCCAGGAGCTGGAGGCGGATCAAAGGTAGGGTTGGGGAAGGGGCTGCCACAGGTGGCAGGTGCTGGCAGGGCGAGCACGGCCCAGAGGCACCACTGAGCACATCCCAAAGGCACCACTGTGCTGAGCCCTTCTGTTTTTACAGAGCTCCAAGCCAGGTTCTTGCAAAGCTGCTGCACTCACTAGCGACTTTCTGGACCAGTGCTTTGTCCCTGTGAAGGTTTTTCAGAGGATGCTTATTCCCTCCCCATCCATCATCCTCCACCCCGCTGAGCTGGGATGTCCTGCCCCGGAGCTGCCCCCTGGGCTTTGCCTGAGCACTAAGAATGGGCCTGGCGTTTGGCTACAGGACCAAACTATGACCCTGGGGCTGTTGTGCAGTGGGGGCTGCCCATGGACAATGGCAGGGCTGGTTGCAGTCTCCTGCTGCACCAGTCCATGCTCCAAAGCCCGTGGGAAGGCAGGAAGATGAGATGTACCGGCACAGAGCCCCTTGCGTGGGGCAGAGCCAGGGTTAGCTGGGGCACAGGCAGCCGGGCTCCTGCCTCTGCCCTGGATACAGTAGCTAAAAGCCAACGGAGCCTAAACGCAGAACAGCTCCGAGGGCTGGAGAGCTGCCCAAATTTCTACAGCGCCAGATTAAAGACGCACCAGCTTGCAAAGGCTGCCCGGAGGCTGGGGGAGCTCAGCCTTCCCGAGGCACGGCACGCTCTGGCTGCCCGCCGGCACGGGCCCAGTTTGCCTTCAGGTATCGCTCTGGGAAGCCAAGTGGTCCTCCCCATGTCTTTGAAGACCCTGTGCCAGGTGAGCAGGGACCCCCATGCCCTTGAAGACCCTGCATGCAGCAAGCAGAGACCCCCTGCCATGAGATGGGATCTGGCTTTCGAGGGTCCCCCTTGGAAATGGGAGCGTGGAGAGGGAAATGAAGCCGTTCCCTCCTCCAGGGCTTTGCAGATTAATTATTCCCAGGGCAAGGAGCTGCTTAATGGCTCTCTCACTCCTCCCCCCTTCCCATGGGAAACTGCAGGGACAGCTTCTCCTTGTCCCTCTGGGGCGATGCATGTCAGGCTTAATCCATGAGCATCCTGCTGTGTCCTAGGGACACTCAGAGCTGATCCTTGGCCCTGGTCTAAATCAGGAATAACTCCCTTAAAGGCAGTGGGGGTGAGGTAACATCTCCCAATGCTGTGACACACGAATGCTCCATGTGGGAAAGCAGGACTGATAGGAATAATCAGGCTTTCCTTAACTGTATTGTACTTTGGGGAGAGGGGCAACACTTCCCCCTCATTCCCAGCTTTTGGTCTTTACTTCGGTTTCTGAATGCCTGAGGGCAGATCTGTCTTGACAAAAGTGCTAATGGAGAAAAAAATGGATATTAATTCAGGGGAAGAGTTTTCAGACAGGGATTCATCTCTGTAACCACCACTGAGGTACAGGAGCTGTTCAGTGTGAGTAGTGATTTTCCTTCTGACTGCATCCACAAGGGTGCTGAGGGACAAGGTTCATTTTGGGCCTGTCCCCTCTGTCCTGGTCTCATCCACGCTTTTCCCAGACCAGCTTTGCACCTCATAGAGCTGTGTCCTGGCCAGATCTGGGCAGAGCAGCCTTGCTGGGCTTACTGGGACTGCTTCAAGGGTGCTGTAGAGCTCCAGGGACTCTGTGACCTTCACATCCAGCCTCTCCATCCACAAGGAAAGGGGATGTTGCTCTGCCAGGTAGAAATGGAGAGCAAGCAGGAGCAAGAACCAACATGGTTGGACCAGATACAAACCTGGGCATCTCCCAGGTGGTGATGCCAATCAGAGCATCCAAAAGACACTCTTACCTCCAGGTTCCCTGTACCATAAGGCAGTACAGGGGAGAAGGTGAGGTTTCCCCATTTTCCACCCCAAAACACTCTGAGAAGCAGAGGTGTGTCATCATCTCAGGCATGGCCGAACCCTTGGCTTGATCTCTCCACAATGGGGTGAAGTACCCAGTCAGACATCATGGGAATCAGTATTTCTGCCCTGGGATGGTGTGGGCAGGAGGGAGCACATCGCTCTCAGCAAAGGCAGTGGCTACAGCGCTGCAGAGCCCTCACAGCTCCCTTAATTGCAGGTGTGTGGTTATTGTTTCCTGACGGGAAGGACCACATCTGGGATCTATTTGCTTAGGATCTTGTTAGGGGGTTGTGGTCTCGACCACTCTTTGCCTTGGTCTGACTATAATCCTGCATTTTGGATAATTCCTTGGCAAAGCCCGTCACGGCACAGGGCTCTCAGTGTTGGCATAGCCTGTAAGCTGCTTTACCAGGAGCACCTCAATTGCCAAGACTGACCACCTTCTGCATGTAGGAAGCCATCACGGTGCTGAACTGGCCAAGGACCTCACTGCATTAACCACCAAACTCTCCATCAGCTTCACCCAGCTGTGCCTGAGGGGACACACGGAGGGATGGCTGGAACTGCTGGCAACACTGGACTGGGGTGGGAATTTGAGACATGATGTCTGTCAACAAGGCAAGAAACTGTCTTTCTCAGCTCCTCGATGGCTGAGCCAACATTCTCCTTGACCACTTGCTCCCCAGGAGCAGTCTGCCCATCAGATGGATCCCCATCCAAGAATCCAGCAGACCCACACCTGGCCAAGGCTGGCAGGAGCTGTGCTCGCTCCTCCAGCCTCTCCATTGCTCCTGCCCTTCCCAGTACATGGTGCTGGTGGTGCTGGTGGGCTCTGGGCTGATGACTGGCAGGATTGGGTGCTAGTGGGATGCACGGCTTGAAGCCACCACAGCCACACCTAGCAGGTCCCCAGGCACAAGAGTGGTGAGGATGAAAAGGACTTCTCTGCTGGGAAGAACACCTGGGGGAGGAAAGAGGATGCAGCCTGGCTGTAGCTGCCTGGGAAAACCTCTCGGGCTCTGGAGCTTTTTCCCGATGAGGCCCCGCAAATCCCACAGTGGGATCTTGGCTCCGATTGCAGGGCGTAACGTATGGATCCAATATAGCACAACCCATGTTTGTCAGAGCAGCCCTTGAGCTCCAGCAGATGCAAAGTTTCGAGGAAATTGTGGTTTCTGCATGTGTCTCTAAATGCTGGATCCATACAGGGTCTTTCTCCTCCACCTCCAGCTCTTGCTGGGAGGTAGCAGGACAGCAGGCTGCTTCTCTCCCTGCTTTCCTCCCTTGAAAGGGATGCAGGAGGGGCTGTGATTCCCAACACATGGCTTTCTTGGGGAGGCTGTGCTGCCACTTATGCTGCTGGGAGAATAAAATCTCATGCCTTTGGGGAGTGAGGCTGTCGGACAGCCCTGTGGCAGCCAGTTCCAGCATCCCCGTGCAGGTAGTCATGGCCAGGCATCATCACTGTGCTCGTTTTCAATTAAAAGCTGATTTGCTACAGCCCTTTCCTGACCTTCAGCCTGGCAGGCTGCTGTTCTGCAGGGAAAACAGCCCCGCTCACCACCTCCCTCCCTCCCTCCCTCCAAGCTCTTGTTTCCTTCTACCGTGCCCGAGATAACACTCTGTCTTGCTCTGTCATCATGTCTTTATCTTAACCCCACAGATTTTTTCCTTTCCCAGTGAGCTGGATGATTTCTTAATGCTTATTGACAGGGTTTTGTAAGCACAATATAGGACCTGGGTGTAGGACACACAGGATCCTGGGGGTGGTCTGTGCTCCTGTCTCAGGGAAGAAAAGGCTGTTTGGGGCATCTCCCTGTAGTGTGGACCCTGGGGGGTGTTCCCAGGGCTCAAAGCAGACCCAGGGTACTGATGGCAGGAGGTGCCACACACACACAAGACCCTTGACTTGCCTGACTGAGACCCCCACCTGTGCCCACCCCCAGTGCCCGTAGCTGATGCTGCTGCCAGCATTGCTGCTGCATAACCAGGGTCCCAAGGGATTCCCCTTTCCTGAGAGTCCTGAGGCATCTCCCATTCCCAATGCCTGATGCTGCTGCCAGTGTTGCTGCTGCATAACCAGGGTCCCAAGGGATTCCCCTTCCCTGGAGTTCCAGAGGCATCTTCCCTTCCCACTGCTAACAAAGCATCCCTCCTCCCCATGTGTTTTGGAGATTTCAAGGCCATGGAGTGGGCAGGAATTGCTGGGCAGGCTCTGGCTCAGCATCCCTGGTGCCAAGCCTGGGGACCCGCAGGCAGGGCAGCTTTGGCCAGGCCCTCTGCCAGCTCTGGGACTGCAACGACAGCTTTGAATTTAGCAAGCTGCAGACTTTGCCTTCCGGGCGCCAGCTTCCCAGTACCTCCTATGGATTTGCTTATGAGAGGGAAAAATGTTGAGCTTTGGATCAAAGGAAAGAGGAGGGAGTTACCTGTTGGGATGGAGACCTTCCACCTGGGGATAGAGATGGGAGTGGGAGGCAGGGTGGCCCCAGGGGAGGTTGCAATCCCCTAGAGATGGAGACTTGATTTATATCCTGGGGATTTGATTTATTTACTGGAGATTTTATTTATGTCCCACATGGAATGTGTCACCCACCTTGGCTGAGTGTCTCTGCAGGCTCAGCCCATTGCAGGGGCTGTAAGGAAAAGCCTCAAGTGAGAGGTGACAGTGACCTGGATCCAGAAAGGCTCTTTGCCAGCCTGGGGGATGGAACAGCCACACACGAGTTTGTTGAGGTGGTGGGAGACAGGCTGAGCATGGGCACGCTCAGCACACACTTGGCAGGAAGGGGCAGAAGGGTCTCCACCAACCGGGATGGAGCCTGCGGGGTAAGAGCTGGGCTGTCCCCGCTCTCCCTGTCCCTGGACCAGCAGAGGGCAACAGTGACCTTTGCAACCGGCTTGTCCCCAAAAAATCACCCTCCCTGCACCAGGGAGGCTTGGCTGGTGCACCCCGGTTGCAGGGGATGGGGGTCCCGCGGGGTCTCCTGGTCCTTCCCGGGGAACACGGACTTTTCTCAGCATGTGCTGTGCAAAGGGGTAGGTGCGTGCTTGACCTCGTGTGGTGACCCCATCGATAGAGTGACAATTCCCACCTTGGAGTCCATCAATGGGAGGGAATAGCCACGCCCTGGATGTGCTCCTAAGTGGGAACTGTCCTCTCAGTGAGGGGCTCCAAGGTGGGAATCATTACCATATCAATGGACTCCAAGGTGAGAATCATCACCATATGAATGGACGCCAAAGTGGGAATCCTTACCCCATCGTTGAGCTTCAAAATGGGAATCGTTATCCCTTTGATGGGGTCCGAGATGGGCTATAAAGCAGAGAGAGCTGCTCTAGGCTTGAATTCTGGGGTGCACAGAGCTGGCTCTGCTCATGGTACTGCCTCTGAGGATGATGGTGTTGCCATCAGCAGAACTGCTGTGTTTCCTGGACTGTACATCCTCTCCAGGAATACAGTTTCAGGCAAGAATCAGCAGTACTGATGAAAGATGCTTGGCTGCTCCCCTGAAGCCCAAGTGGCAACCCCAGTGCTTTGGGAGGGAATGATTTATGGATGCCCACATACGCTGGGATGGGCAGTGGGATGTGGCTGTGGTAGGTGGTGGAACAGCCTTTGCAGAGGTGCTGGAGGAGGGCTAGGATGTGGGACATGGGCTCAGCTGTATTTTGGAAGCTGAAGCAGGATGAGTGCTGAGGAACCTGAAACTCAGAGTAGATATGAACCCTCACCCCCAGTTCTCAGTTGCTAGCCCCTCTGCAATTAGCCTCCTGAACCAGCCAGCAGGCTGAAGCCACAGTTTTCCTTATGGAATAGCTCATCCCTCGCCCTGCACGAAGGTCAGACCCAGAGCGGCTGTTAATGTCGGATCGACCTCCCCTTAATGTCCTGGAGCTGCTGGGAGGGGGAGTCTGGCAGCCACAGCCCTGCCACCCCGGCCAGCCAGAGGGGTGGGCAGGGGGGCCGCCTTCGATCTTCCCGCGGATGTGGGAGTCAATCCATTTGCTGAAGTGAATGGGAAATGCTTGAAAGGCTAAACCTCAAATGAGGTATTGACTATCTGCCGAGCTGGGCAGCGCTACCTGCTGCAAGCTGGGCTGTGCTTCCCATTGCTGTGCACGTGTGTGTGTGCTGTGGCTGGACCCCACTGGCAGTGCCGAGGTGTTGCTGGCATCCCATGCTGTGACTCCGGGGATGCTAGAGCAGCCACCGCTATGGGATGAGGTTTTCCACTGCCCACTGTACCCACTCGCTGGGGAGCTGGAGCCTTGGGTGAGTGTGCGCGCTCCAAGGCGAGACAGTTGGGCTGAAATCCTGCTGTCACGCTTCGGTTAATATTAAACCATTAAATGTGCTCAGCTCTTAATAGAGGGCCTGGTTGGAGCCTTAACCCTGTGTTTGCTGGCAGCTGCTGAGCATCTGCCTCTCCTCTCCCAGGGATGGCAGTCCTGGCCCTGGTTTGCACATCCTCACCATCGAGGTGTTTGCTCTGTAGGCTATTTTATTTTACTTTAATTTTCCCCCTCCAGATATTCTGCCTCCTTCCCCGGTCACAAATCCAAGGCCACCCCACCAAATATGTTTTTAAAAGTCTATTCATTTGAAATCCCGTGATACTCTGCAAAAATGGTGTTTGAACAAACTCAAAATCATACTTTAAAGAAAACACAGCTGTTTAATTACAGCCTGCATGCAAAACAGCCTCCATCATGTGAGGGTAGGAGCTGGGTGCTGACTGTGTGTTTGGCCTCTGATCCCCTTTAATCTCTGCAGTCAAAGGATTTTGGTTTGATTTCCTTTTATTTCCCCACTCGGCTTGGAATCTGCAACCAATTTGTTGTTGTTGTTTGGGAAATAAACCCCAGGGAAAAGGTCTGGATCCGGCGCAGCCAGGCTTGCACCGGCTCTTGCCGTGCTGCCTCCTGGTTACCCCAGCGCCAAGAAAAAAATCTGTTTTCCCTTTGCCCATCCTGCTCTGCTTTTTTTGGCCCATCTCTCTCCCTCCCCGAAGGAGCCGATGACTTTCGCATCTGCTGCTGCATCTGTTTTCCCCATCGGGCCCGAGTGTGCCGATAACTTCAGCTGGGAATGGGAGCCCACCGGTGAGCCAGGGCTGGGAGGAAAAACCTCGCTCCAGGAGGAATTAAGTGTGAAAAAGGTGGGGGCATGTGAGTGGCTAGGTGTCCCACCATCAGACCCCTTCAGTGGTGATAAATCCAAGCTGGGATTTTAGGCAGTGGGAAGGGGGATGGGGATGCTGGTTGCAGTCTCCTTCCACGACATCATTTTCTTTTGGGATGGGAAGCCCTTAGTGAGGGCACCAGGCTGCTTGGCTGGCGAGGACACGGTGATATTACTGCAGGCTGCAGCCCCAGGTTCATCCTGGTACAAATCCATTGCTTCCAGGCTCTGCCTCTGCTGTGGCTTTTGCCTGAGGGGGATTCAACAGCAGCGAGCAACAAGGCAAATAACCCTTGGCCCTGGATTAAAGCACAAAGCTCGAGGCAAGCCCTCGTTTGCATCACTGGGGTGTGGCTGGAGGCTGTCCCTGAGCTCCAGTGGTGGACTGGTGTCCCAGGGAATTGCTGGCTGTGCACTGGGACCTCCAAGGCAGCAGGATGAGCTCCCTCGGTTACAGCAGCTGGTTGTTCATCTGGACAAGATGTGGTCAAGGTGGGAGGGTGAGAATCCTCACGGTGTCACCAGCTGTTGGAGACAGTGGGTTATGTCCCCCCCTGGGGACATACTTTGTCTCCCTGGGGTGACCCTGGGATAACTTCAACAAGGCTCTCCTGTGATGCTTCCTGCAATCCAGAACACTCCCTGTACCTCTTCTGGCCCCGTGGAGATTTTTCCCACACATCCAGCCTGGTCAGCCCTGCCTGGACCCTGCACCCTGCATGGGCTTCAAGCTGTTCTCAGCTTCAGATTCCAGTTTTGACTCCCCCTTGGAGGCTTGCACCAGCCTTTCATTCCACTCTCCTCAGCCGTGCCCGGTGCCTGTGCCATGAGACTTTCCAGGCGAACATTAAAGCCTTTGTCTGGTTGGGAGTGCGGAGCAGACCATTTAGGAGGAATTAGTGGTTACATTGAAAGGGGAAAATAAGGGCTCCTGGGTTAAATGCACTTTAAATGTCTTAATAATTGCAATTGGCCAACTCGTTCCTCCCCGGAGCCAAAAGCCTGTAATATGGGAAGCTTTTCTCTAATCAAGAGCAGCACTGATACCTTATGTAGGAAGCCACATAGGATGGAGGGAATTATTTCTCAGAGCTGCCTGTCTGTCATCCCCCAGCTGCCGAGCGGCCCCTCCGAACCCGCCGGTCACCAGCACAGCTGGGATGGGGTTTGGGATGGCTGTGTGCCCTGCCATCCCCGGTGATGTGTCTCGGGGACATCAGCTGTGCTCTCTGCTCCGAGCGAGGGTGGCCTTACTCTTCCCAGAGCCACCCCCCCCGGGTTGTCCCCCTGCCCGGGGAGCACCGCGGAGCCCCGGCAGCCGCCGCGTTGCTGGCGGGCAGCCTGTTAGTGCCATCCAGGTGGCTGGCTGAGCCCCCGGGCAGACACATCCCAGCTCCCTGGCTCCAGCCGCCGCGCAACCACGTCATCCATCAGCGATGACAAGCTCCTTTTGCAAGGAGCCTTTGTTGGCACCCGGTGCTGAGCCAAGGAAGGGGGGAAAAGCGGGCTCGCTGGCTTGCGGCAGACCTCCAAGGCGAGAGCATCGGCCCCGGCAAGGAGCAGCCCCCTCCCTGCCAGCAGCCGGGGGAGGGAGGTTAAAAGGTGCAGCTTGGAGGAGGTTAAAAGCAAAGCGGCTTTTAATTTATAATGTGGCCGAAAGAGAAATGGTAGCCAAAAAAGATAAAGATGCTGGAATAGCTGGAATTCTCCAGCCGCCACGACTCCGAAGGGTAAAGCCGCTGGAATGTGTGTGTGTCGGGTGGGGGTTCTGCTCTGTCCCCCTCGGCATGTCCCCCACATCCCCTCTGCGAGAGCAGCAAGAGCAGGAAGGAGGGAGGTGGTGATGCCCCAGGGTGTGTGTGCACCCACACAGCTGCGTTGGGAGTGGGACTGCTGGGGTGCAAGCCTGCCCCTGCCCTCACCCCCCCTGCAGCTGCTTTTGGTGCTGAACTGGGACCCGCCACCACCCTGCCTGGGCGAGGGCAGGCTCGGAGGTGCTCCCGGGGCAGGGACAGGGGCCAAAGTGCCTCCATATTTGGGCTCAGCGCTTGGCTCGGGGTTTTCGAGGAGCGCAGCCAAAACTGAACAAATGCCCAAGGAGGAGGATGGTCTGGGCTGCTTCTGCCATGGAAAGCAGAGAGAGCAGGGGCTGCCCCCAAGCCTGCCCCCCTCCCAGCAACGTGGGTGGCAAAGGGTGTGCAAGCTGGAGGGGAGGTCTGCTCTTCCAGAGGGGCCATAAGGATGGGTCTGCCCTTTCGCAAGGTCTTTTGCATCTCGGGTTTCTCGGATCTGGGTAACCTTCAAGCAAGGCTGGCCTTTTGCACCTGGCCGCATCGCTCAGGGCTCGGCCCGCGATGGGAGGAGCCCGCTCCCCATCTGCTCCCTTCCCTCTCCCCGATCCGCTTACAATAGCCCATTCACAAATCTATCCCCGGTCCTGGAAGAGGGGAGGAGGGAAGGGACCATCAAACTCCGCCTAGATGGGGAAACCCCCGCAAAAAGGGAGGGGGAGCGCTCCATCCCCTCGCTGCCATGTTTGCAGGGATGGGACAAAGCTCCATCCTGCTCTGGAGATGAAATGCCTCTGTTGGGGAGACTTGAGATGGAACTGGTGATGCTTGTGCTGCCTTCCCACGCTGTGCCATCTGTTCCAAGCTGGGAAAGCTGGCTGAAGCCATCACAGGGCTTTGGGGACCAAGAGAGGACAGATGCCCCCAGCGCACCCATGTGTACCCTGGTGTGCCATGGCAGCGCTGCCCCAAGGACGCTGAGTGCTGGTATATCTATGGGTCTCCTTGGTCCTGGCAGCATCAGCAGACATGGGTCAGGGGGAGAAGGGGCTGTTGGAGTGTCACAGAGTGCAGGGCCTCGGTGTGGATTCGCCTCCCAGCCCCTGGCAGAACAAGGAGTCCCTGTGTGGCTCTGGCAGCGAGTGCTGGGCGGGCGGCTCGGCCGCAGACGCTGCTTGTGTGTCTGAGAGCGGCTCCATCCGCTCTCCTGGTGTGAGCTGGGATGGATGTCCATGCCCAGGCTGGTGGGCTGGGGCTGGGGCAGGTCTGAGCCTCCTGCCCCAGCCTTGCCAGCTCTGCCTGTACGGATGGATGCCCTGACCCAGTTATTGGCTCTTTGCTATTGCAAAGTCCAGCCAGGCATGAAAACCAGGGCTGGGGCTGCCTTGACAGAGATGAGGGAGCTTTTGGGGTTTCTTTTCCATACTGGGCTGGAGCGAGATCAGCCTCGCGGCTGGAGGCAGAGCCTTCCCAGCCCCATCCCTTCCCCATGCAGCGTGAAACCACTCAGGGCATCCTGGGTGTTGCCAACTTGCCCAAGGCCAACCTGGGTTGCTGACACTAATTTCAACTCCATGTTCTCTCTTTTTCATGGTTCATTTTCTTTCCCTTCAACTGGGAGACAGGACAAGTGGCTTCCTTGATTTTTTTTTTTCTCTCATGCTGTTCATAACAGTAAATCTTGTTTCTGTAGCCACTTTACAGGAATGGTGTTAAAGCAATAGAGTTTATTTGTTGCTGCACCTCCAGGCTGCCTGGCATTCCCTTTCCAGTGGGATTGGAGGCAAAATCTGGGGTCAGCAGCCAAATTATCCATGTTTTGTTTGTGTGGCAAGGGGAAGCAGCCCCTGGGATGGCACAACCCGACTGTTGGGGCAAAGAGGCCTGGGATGCTTCTCTAAGTGATAAGGAATCCCCCTCCAAAATATTTTCTGCTCTGTGCTCATGTGTTTTTGCTCCCAATCTGGATATGAGGAGCTGTACTAGTAAAATAAAGTGCCCCCTTGTTCCTGTGGGTGCTGAGGGAGCAGACATGATGCTCAGAGCTTTAGGGGGTGGGTGGAAGCCCCCAAAAGGCACTTTTCTCTCCAAACTACTCTGATAGCTTTTCCTGCTGCATTTGCACAGACACAGCTTCCAGCACCCTCCTGTCTAGAGAGGCTCCCCATCCCATCTTCCCTCCTGTTCCCAGCCAAGGTCTGTCTGGCTGTGTTCACTGCAGTGTTTAACACAAACAATATCCTTACCAGGAGCTGATGGGGCAAATGTGCTCTGACTTTCCTACTCCATTGCTGCACCCTCCTTATTTACTTTGAGTTATTTAGGTGGAAAAAGAAGTAAAACCAGGGCTGAGCCCTCCCCCATCACCACTGTAATTAGTGTTACAGCAAACCCATTAATGCCATCATTGGAACAGGAATTCCTCCAGCTGCTGACCTGGGAAACAAAAGGGATTTTTCTTCTCCCCCCATGGCTTTATTGTTGTGGGAATACCCAGTGCCCCTGCTCAAAGCAATCTCAGGCAGATGTCAGCCTGAGAATCCTGCTCCTGAAATCCCATTCATCTTGCTCCCACTCTTCCCTGGTCTTCCTTCCTCTCACCATGATGGTTTGTGGGATGAGTATGGGGCTCCTTTTCCCTGTGCTCCTGAATCGGAGCAGACACTGGAGGGAGTCTCCATGGATAAGCTAGGGAGGCAGAGGGTTGTTTTCCCTTCTAGAAGCTGTTTTGCTGCTGAAAAAGCTGCGTTATTTTACCCAGGGTAAGTCATACCTGAGAGCTTTCCTGCAGCAAAAGCTCTGGCTGTTCCAAACCCAGCAGGTCTGCCCAGGAGGGTGCCCGTGGCCCAGCACGGGGAGTTATTTCATCATAAAATTAAAGCAACTCCTCTCTGTGCTCTGTTTTCACCCCCAGACTCAGCAGATACTGCTGAGCTTTTCCCAGCTTGTTAAGCTCAAGTCTAAGCTTTGAAATGGCAGTGCTGTCCCTGCACTGGGACACTGGGTAAAAATAATGCTGGGAGGATGAAAGAGGATTTGCCATTTTTAGTTGAACTGCTGGAAGTTCTGCTTTTTGGCTTGTCATCAGGGCATTGCAAGGGGGGTTGCTCCCCTGGCTCCCCCCAGCGTGGGCTCTTGGATTCGGAGTGCAGGCACCACGTGTGGAGCTGCCTGAGCTAAAGGGAGCAAGTTTTCCAGATGGGAAACATGTTGTTTTGTGGCCTATGTTAAATAATTTAAAATCTATAATCCATTAACAAATAAAAGCTTTGTGGTATAGGGTGAGGTGATGCTCTGGGTGCTGCTTTCCCACTGCAGTGTGCCCTTGGGCTGTAAAAACCAGCTCTGTGGCTCCTGTCTCCTAATCAAACTGAGCAAAACCACTGGTTTTCCAGTGGTTGGGTGTTAGGATGGCATCTGGGAAAATCTACCTTCAGAACTGACTGGATTATGGTTCTACAGGATGAGATTTCCTCTTATGCTTATGGTTTTTATCCCCATCAATGTACCCACAGATGGTCTTGCTGTCCATATAGTGGCCTAATAGATATTTAGTTGTTGGGTAAGGAATAAATCCATGATTTTAATCCTGTTGAGCTTCTAGCTTGGCCACTGTGGAGTGGTGAGGAGTTCCCTAGGCTAGCACTAAACCCTGTTTTGGGGACAAAAGGGAAGTAATTTTCTTTCTGTAGGCTGGTTCCCCCTGCTTAATGTTTCCTCTGCAGCTCTCCTAGTCCCTCTCCATCCCATCGCCAAAGGATTTCTCCTCCTGTTCTTCCCTTCTCCTACACTTCTGCAATTGGCTTCCCTGCAGGAAGGCAGTGTTGGGCAGCAGGGTTGCCTGCCCTGCCTGCTCCAGCCCCTCCTCCTCCTCCTCTTCTTCCTCCTCCATCACCTTTGCTTCCTCTCTGGTTGTGCCTCTCTGTCCCGGCGCGTTGTGAGCCGAGCGGTTTGCATTGATCCGTCTGCTGCCACGCTTAGATCTCCTTCTCAAGGGATTTCGAGCCTGGCAGCGTACAGGAATCACTCACTCCATCTTGCACGTGCCTTCCCTGCTGTTGAAACTCATGTGCTGCTGGCTTGCCCCAGGCCCTTCCCCCAAATCCCCGATGTGCTCCAGGCCAGCCCCACAACCCCCTCTGATGGGTTCTGGCTGGATCAGGCCTCAGTTCCTTCCCTCTGGAGCTGTTTGCAGCCTCCCCAACATCGCTGACCTCTGTGGATTCTGTGGCAGCCCCTGGCAGTGCTCTGCATCCTTCACCTCCCACCCCCTGTGCCCCCTGCCACGCACCGGCTGCAGTGTCTCCCTCTACGCACGAATCCCGTTCAGCCCCTGGCAAACTCCCGTGCCAGGAGCCGTTAGTGGGAAGATCTTGGCTTGGCCAAGCTCCCTAATTTGAAGGTTTGCATCCAACACGCCCCTGCTGGCGCCCAGTGCTGCGTCTGTGCTGCCGTGTGGGTGGTGGGGAGCAGGTTCAGATAGTTTCCCTTTTTGGAGGGGGGGGATGGGGAAAGGCTTTCCTGGGGATTTTTCAGCCTTAAAGCTGCTATTTCTTTTCCATGGGCTCTCCAGCACAGATGGAGCCTGGGACATCCTGCTCTGGTACAGCAGCAGTGAGTGATCAGGGAGACTGGGGAAGAGCCATCCTCCTCTCTGCACCCTCTCTCAGCTGGTGACAGTGGCCTGAGATCCCTAAAATGGGGAGGGAAAGCCTGGACCACATTTATCCAGGAGTTTCCAAAATGTTGAGGGTTTGGCTATGCATGCCAGCTTCCCTCTATGCATGGGCTGCTGCTTTCTCCTCCCCCTCCAGGAATCCTGGCCCCAGGGGGAAATGCTGGTGGTTCCTCAAACTGTCTTGAGGTCTGGGGCTCCCTCTGTTGTGACTGGGGTGAGGGGGCCTGGGCTGATATTTATAGGACCTGGCTATCTCAGCACTGTTGCAAAAAACCCCACAGAGTGCCGGGCTGGATCCGAGTTCTCTGGGACTTTCCCTCCTGCATTTGTCAGTGTCAGCAGGAGTAATTTCATAAATATGCTGGGAGCAGGGGTGGGGACTTCACCCAGACTTTACGTCAATGTAAACAGCTCTAATTGGTGCTGGAGCCTCATAATTCCAGGATTTCCCCCCCTCCTTGCCCGCGTGCATCGAGGAAACTTGCAGTGCCAAGGCGAAGCATGTTTTCATTCATAAATCCTGGGAGGGGGGAGCAGGGGCTTGCTGGCATTTCATGCCTGGGGGTGCTTTTTTTACATCCCTCCCTTCACCCTCCCAAGGCTGACTTGTCACTGTCTTAAAGCGGTGGCAGAAACATGACGTGTTTAATGGGGAGTGCTGGGAAAAGAATAAAGCCATTTACTGCTCAAAGGCTGCTCCAGGGGCTGCCTGATGGCCCCTGTGAGCCTTCCTCCCTCTCACAGTCCCTCATCTGATGGCCTGTGCATGACTAGAACCATATGGGCTTTTCTTGGGGGGGGCACACGTACCTGTCTGCACCCCCCCTGGGGGTTACAGGGCTGGGACACCCCACCTGGCGGCTGTGGAACTGGGGTTGTGCAGGTCCCTGGAGTAGGGAGTGATCCCTGTTTTCTTGCTGGCATGCATCACTCAGGGGCTGTTTGTATTTGCAGCGAGGGTTTAATCCATCCAGTGCTGGGAAACAGCTGGGATGGAAGAGAAATGGGTGGGTGTGTCTAGTAAGGGGTCACAGAGCCCCTCAACTCCTCCTTGGCAGCCCCCAGCCCAACAATCCCAGCTGCCAATCACCCACTTGCACTAGAGGTCTTTCCTTCTGTGAAATTTAGCTCACAAAAGTAGAAAAATCCAGCTCAGCAGCCCCCAGGGCAGCGTCATGCTCAGCTGCAATCACACACCCTGTGGCTGACCCACAGCAAGGGATGTGGCTCTTGTGCAATGCTGTCTGGTTTCTCTGCTGGGTGGGTGGTGGGTGTATGTGTAGATTTTGGGGTCCGAGGAAGGGCAGCATCACCCCTTCTTCTCCTTTCGAGCCTGGGAGACTGACTCAGTGGGTGCAGTAGGGATTGTGGTCTCTTTTCTACGCTGGGAAAAGGGAAACTACTTATGGTGTCCAGAAATAGACTTAAATCCTCCCTCCTACTGCCCCCCAAAGAGCTGGAGTAAAATCCAGGGGAAATCAGACATTTGCTTCCCACATCCCAGTCTGTGGGGACCGTGATGGACAGCAAAGCCATTCAAACAAGGTGGGGGACCGCAGCAGGTCCCTGGGGGGCTGTGTGTGGGTCAGATCCCTCTGCTGGCAGCGCCTGCCTGGGGACAGCACCAGGAGGGTGTGGGTGCAGCCTTCAACATCTGGGATGCTGCTGGGAGTGTTGGAGCCAGGGGCTGCTGGGCACACTCCCACCACACTGGGCTTGCCGGGGTAAACCCAGCATTACACAGAGCTGGGCTCCATCCCCCCCAGCCAGCTCTGGTGCAAAAGGCAGCCTGTTTATTTAAACCGTGTTTTAGCACCTCTGCTCTGCTGCTGGAGGGAAAACCATGGGAAGGGCAGTGGGCAGGATCCGGGTGTCCTCGAGTGGGACTGACTGGTGTGCTGGCTCGGCGCTGGGCGCGGGGACGTGCCGGGACTCGTGTCGCCCTGCCCTCCAGCACACACACTTATTTACGCCTTCATCCCCCTCGCTGACTTTGACATATTGCAGATGTTTTCTTTTCAGGCTGGTCAGTGGAAGAGGAATGGCTCCGTGTACATCGGAAGCGCTGTAAATCACTGCGATGGGTTTCTCAGAAGGGCTTCCAGCCAGGGCCATAAACATATTGCCTTGGGCCAATATGACATCCGTGGAGCTCCCTGGCCGTCCACCCGGCCGGCGTGAGGCTCAGCAGCTCTCTCCCATCCAGCTAGCACTCAACAGCTGATAACTTTTTCCCCCTGCCTTTTCTTCCAAGAGTTGAGCTGTTCTTCAAACTCAAAAGCACAGAAGGGCCTCCAGCCAAGAGCTTAAAGCCCAGGATGTAGGTTTTGTGAGCTGGGTGGTTTAGCAGTTACAAAACCTGTGCGGTGGTGTTCAGGTTGCTCTGGGACCTCCATCGCAGGGCAGGTTCCCCCCCAAGCAGAAGCTCAGTCCCCTTCTTAAAAGCAAAGGGTCTGGTAACTCTGGAAAAGGTAATTTATTTCTGCTGGCTGCAGCATCTCCCACTTCTTTGGGGAAGAAGTTAAAAAAAAAATCTTTGAGCACAATTAAATTTTTTAAACCATAGTCATCCCCTCTGTTCTCCAGTGATTTCCCATCGGCAGAGTTAGGAAATCATGTTTTACATCACTTTGGCTGCCGACCCTTGTGAGAGATGCTGGATTTCAGACAGGAGTTGGAAGGGATCGTCTGAACTCACCTCAGCCCAGGCAGGAGGAGTCATTTCACCAAGAGATATAGTAAGAAGTTTGGGCTAAAGAAAATGGCATTGAAAAAAAATCCCCTGTGATGGATACCCTGGTTGTACTGTGGAATATCAAGTCTTCTGCTGGGAAGAAGGTGCTTCCCTGCTCAGTGTTTCTAAGCCCTTTGGGACCTTCAGGGAAGAGTTGCCCTCCCAAAAAGTTTGTAGCAGATGTGATTCTTTGTGAAAAAGGGCAAACTGGGGATTTTAATTTAAACTTGTCAATATTTAGTTACTGCACAGTCAGTGTTTCATCCACACATCACAGCGTCCTCAGGGGGTGGCAGTGGCACAGGGGAAACAATGGGGCTGGGATTGTCACGGGAAGGGGAGAGTTTTCCGACCCCCTTTTCTAGGTGTCTCTGAGCCCCACTGGTGCTCACACTAAGGTCAGGTTGGGATTTTATCCTGGCTCCCACTGGGTCTTTCCCTGTGGGTGGCTGCTTGGCATGTGCCTCTGTGCACAGCAGAGCTGCCTGCCCTCAGGATGCTCCCAAGAGAAGTAACTCGACCATTGACAGGTATCTGCTGCCTTTTAAAGGCAGGATACCAGCTCTGATGCTGTGACCCCCTCACCTCCAGCTTTCCCATTGACCCTATGGGATCTGGGTACTCCTCCATGCTGGTGTGTTGCACGCAGCATCCTTGCTGCGGCATCCTGGACCACCACGGTGCAGGTGAGCTGCTGGCGACAGAACAAGCCAGGAGCTGCTCCCCCACCTCCTGCTCTCCCTCCCTCCCTTCCCTGCAGAGCGTTTGGACAAATAAAGTTCGGAAAAAATCCGAGCTGGAGCTGCTGACTCCTTGTGCAAGCGGTTTAAAATAGGCCACGCTGTTCCAGGCTGGCGGCAGCCAGCTGGCCCTGCGGCCTCCCCACTGGAAAACAACCGGGAACAATAACACGGGAGCCCCGTGCCGAGCCTGTCACTGCGGGGCTGGGACGTGACCTGCTGCCACCCCGCCTCCCTGCCCCAAACACAGGGCTGAGGGACCCCAGGGCATCACGGGGCTGGAAGGAGAAGCAGGGCAGCTTGGGGACAATAATGAGGCATTTCCCTTTGCTGTGCAGGTGGGATGTCACCAGGACAGAGAACAGAGGGATCAGCACCGGGGCTGGGATGTGTCAAGAAGCATCCCCAGTGATAGCATCTCTCTGTCTTGCCCTGGCTGTGTCCTTGTCTCTGCTCTGGTGGGCTCCTGGGCAATCCACCCGCTGCTCCCATTGTATTTATGGATTTTGCAGACAAAGCAGCAGTGCTGGCTGGGAGCCCAGGGGGAAGCGGGCCCCAGGTGGGCTGGACTGCAAGGTGCCGGGGGGGTAGGACCATGTCCCCCCAGGGCCGGCCAGTGCCGTCAGCCCATGGTGCCTTTTCCGTGCTCAGCGGTCCTTCGGGGACAGGAAGGGCTGCATTGTAAGATGGCCTTCCAGGATTTCCTCCGGCAGCCCTTGGAGCAGGATGTATCCATCCACCGGCTTTCAGGGGAACCTGCAGCCTGGAGGGATGCTGGGGTGTCCTGGGGATTCTCCACTGCTCCTTTCCAAGCTGACCCCAGGGCAAGCCAAGGTGCTGTGGTCCTGGTAATCCTGGGGCCAGTTCCCATAGCACAAGGGAGGGCTGAGAGCCACCAAGGAGGCTGGAGTCCCAGCTGCCCTGGTCTGGTCCAGCTCAGCCAACAGGCTCGTTCACCAACCTCTCTCCAAAAAAGTACTATGTAAGGGAGGCAGTGGGATCCCTGGGGCAGGTGGTTTAGCTTGTATCTGCTCCTAAAGGGGATCATCGAGCATCCTTGGCAGCCTCAGGGAATGATGTGCCAGGGAGAGCTCAGCCGGACACAGAGTAGGAGGAGCACAGTCCCCTAAGGAAGATCCTGAACCACAGGCGTGGTGATGCAGGCTGTGAGGATGTGAGCAATGAGCTGGGGCTCCCAGGGGACCAGGGATGTCACCCCATTCCAAGCCTGCCTGCACACACTGGGAGTGCTGTCCCTGCCTTGTTCCCTTGTCCCTGGACACCACTTCTGGCCTCTGCTTTGCTTCCCCTCATCACAGTGCTTGGATTGTTTTGAATCTTCCTTCTAATGTGGACTGGGAAAAACAGGAGACCCAAAGAATCCATCCTCGGGGACAGAGTGGCCAGAGCTCTTTGCTCTGGCAGCACATCAGCCCAGAGTTGGGGCATCAACCAATACCTCTCTGAGGGGTGCAGCATCCTCTTTGTCACTGTCAGGAGATTGGCACTGCCACTTATCCTTTGTGCCCCCTCACTCTGTTCTGAGAAGGGCTATTCCTTGTTGGGAGGATTAATGGCTGTGTGCAACTTGCCTTGAAGAGCTCTGCACCTTGGCTGGGGGGAGGAGGAGGATTTGGCAGCCGGGAGCAGGGGGATTAGCAGAGATTTGTTGGATCTCAAGGAGAGAAGTGCCAAGTTTTATTTGTCAGAGGAGAAGTCCTGCAGGCAGGGGACCCCTGAGGGTGCTGTGTGTCCCTATCAGTTGGCTGCAGTGCCCAGGGTCAGCCAAGGGGGACCAGGGTTTTTTCTGTAGGTGACCCTGTGGGCCAGTGCTGGGGGAAGATGTCATGGAGGCAGCTTTTGTTTTGGAATAGGGCCCACAGGCTCCTGGCTGGTGGGGTTATGGGGGTGTCCGTGTGCTGGCAGTCCTGGAGGATGGAGCTCTGTGGGGCAGCACGAGAGGGAGCAAACATGATGCTCCTTGAGATGTGCAGGTTAAAACCAGCTTGGGTTTAAGCTCAGCCCACACAGCACTGGTCTCAAAATGCCCTTGGGAGTGCAGATCTGTGCTGTTGGGCATTAGGGAAGGGGGTGAGCTTGTACCCTGGGCACGGGGAGCCTGCAACATCTTGTGTAACAAGGAGCAAGCATCAAAGGGAAATGCCTGAGCGAAGCAATAACCCACGCTAACAACAGAAAAAAAAACCCTCTCCCCTTTCATTTCCCTCCCTCCCCTCTTGACCTTGAAGAATGCTGGAAGGTGTCATGTCATCAGCATTTCCCAGCCGCTGGGAGCTTGGAGGGGGGGGAATTTTTTTCTTCCTTCAGGGCACCCTGCCAAGAATAACAGCCGACTCCAGCAGGTCGGCACAGGAAGGGAACGGCTGGAACCTGATTTGCAGTCAGACGCTCGGAGAGCCAGAATGCGTTTTATTGAAGAGGTCTCCAAGGAGGCATAAACCTTTCCCCAAAAAAAAAAAAAAAAAAAAAAAGGAAAAAAAAAAAAAGCCTTTCCGATGAAGCTGTATTTTTTATATATACATTTTTAAAAGTCTTTAAGGTAAACTTGCTTTTAGTTGCTGGTGTTGATTTAGGGAAAGGGCAGGAGTGGGGAGGAATGGGGGGATGCTAAGGGTTGGGGTGCACCCTGATTTGAGGTCATGTCTGTGTGTGTGGAATCCCCTTGGATGAAGGCCTATTTTCCCAGTGGGATCAGGCTTCATCTCTGCTGCCTCCAGCAGGTCGAGTGCATCCCTCAGGATGGATGTGTTTAGCAGAGGTCAAAGGAGACATGCAGGCGAAATTCCTCACGGGAAGGGGATGTTGCTTGCCCGGGAAACAACCTGGGCACAGGTCAAGAGATCCAGTGTCCCCATCATGACCGGCACTCCTGAGTCCCACAGTGTGGCTGGAGGTGGGGGGAGGTCCCGAGGGCAGGGACTGCTGGACTCTGAGAGCATCTGTATGGCTGAAAGGGGGCAAATCCCTGCTGGAAACCCCTATTTGATCTGGGAAGTGATTAGCAGGACACATTGCTCTTCAATCAGACAGGAGCTGGCAAAGGAGATGATGCCTGGCCCACATGGAAGCTGCAGGAGAAGAGAGGGCTTTGTGGCCACAGAGGTACCGCCAAGGTGGGTAAGGGGCTCCGGGGGCTGGTGGTGCCTCTTGACAGAAAGAGTGGAGCAGGGATTGGAACAGGAAAGTGATGAGCTGGTGGTTATAGGAATTTGGGTGGTCTGGGCTCACACTTCCACAGATTTCCAGATTTGTCTCAAGTCTCTCCAGGTGTGACAGCTCCAGCCTGCATTTGAAGGGATGTGTCCATCACAGCTCATGGGATCCAGTGCCACGTGGGTAAGGTGAGCCCACAGCAACAGATGTGAGTGCCTGTTTCACCTGCATGGTGGCACTTTTCCCAGGCATCTGTGCTTGCCACTATAGGGCTGGACCCTGCAAGTGCTGCACTTGCCTCTGCATGGCCACGGACTTCTGCCCCTGTAGTGCCAACAAAAATCTTTCCAACACAGGAGCACAGGAGTTTCTCTTCTCACCCTTGGGCTGCAGAAGGCAAGACTGATTAGTGGTGTACTCCAGCCTGCATTTACCAACCTGCCTTCACAAAAGAATGAAAACAAACCCCATCTCTCCATCGCTTGGCCACCCGAAGGCACAGGAGAACCTCCCAAACAAGCACTTCCACCAATTCTTAGAGTGAAGACACTGGCGGCAGCGCTTGATCTCCAGCCCTGGTGGTGAACCTGCTGAGCTCCAGCCCTCGGTCTGCTAATCTCCTCCCTCAGCCACTAAATCCAGGAAGATGTTCCCAATCAGGAGTGTGGGCCAGGCTGGGTTTGTTTGCAGAGCTTCATCCTTGGGAACATCTGGTACCCTTGGCTCTCCTGAGCTCCCATAGGCTTTGGGAGAGCAGGAACTGCGGGTGGTCACACCCTGATGAACTGTCACGGGGTGCCACAGGGTTGGGGTGATGATGGGGTAACAGCTGCTGGTGCTGCAATCTCAGGGTGCTGCTGGCTGGGTGCTGTGCTGACAGCTTGGTTTTTCGCAGCTTATCCATATCCCACAACCGGGAATCACTGGGGAGGAGCAGAGTCCGTGCTGCCGGCTTGCTGCTGGGACTGCGGGATGTGGTGAAGCCATGCAGCTCTCCAGCTCCCTTCTAATTCCTTTCCCAGCTGCTTTGCCTCATCACCATGACCAGGCTGTAACCGGAGCAGGTCAGTGTTTTGCTGATGGAATGTTTTTCCATCGGGAAATACCAATTTCTGTGGGAACATCTCAATTTTGACCAAAGTGTTTTTTTTTTTTTTTTTTTTTTTTTTTAGGGGGAGGGAGAATACTTAGAAACTTGGCCTTTCCAGGGGTTTTCCTTCTTCCTACCATTGCACAGGGGCTGGGCTGTGGCATGTGAAAGGTATGTGCTGATATGGGAATAAAATCATGGCTAAGGACAGACCAAGGTGTGCTTGAAAAAGCAAGAATATTTTTGAAAAAGTCAAAATGGAGTGAACTGGTGGGTTGTCCTCAAAAATACTTTCCAGCTGGATTTTGGAGTAAGATTCTACCTTCGTTTCTCTCTCTCTCTCTCTCTCTCTCTGCTTGGTTTACCTTTTCCCATGCAGTGCTGCTTGGGCATCCCAGGTAACCCTACATCCTGTGTTTGACATCCCGGGTACCAGATACTGGCAGAGGGGAGAGGCAGTGCCAAGGGGGTTTTTGGCTGGGCAGAAGCTGCAACCTCTGCCTGCTTCCCTGGGAGGTGAGGGTGCCCAACTCCCCTGGGCTCTTCTGGAGTTCCACCAGCCATGGATCCGGCCCCGGCTCCCCGTGGCGGCCCAGCGGGGCAGATGCGTCTTCAGTTGGTGAATAACGGGCTGGGAATAGAAAGCTGAAACCAGAGACCGCGTCTTCCCGTTGCATCTTCAGCGTCATGTGAGAGGCTCCTTCCCTCCCGTCCCACTCAGCAGCAGCCAAGGCTTGCCTAGAAATAGCTCCTGGCACTCATGGGGCAGGACCTCGACCTGCCCCGCCGCGTGCCGGGGAGCCGATGCCACGCACAGCCCTGCCATGGCTCCCTGCATCAGGGCCTGGAGGCCAAGCAGGAGCACAGCAGGCTTGGAAAATACTTGGAGCTTGGAAAACACTTCATGCTGCCCACAGGGGATGCCAAATTGCTGGGATGGGTTTGCGTCCTGGAAAGTGCAGAGCCCCTGCTCGGCACAAGCACCCAAGGGCACTGCAGGGGCCAGCTGCTGCTCCTGTTTTTTTTACTGCTCTGCAAACTGTTATTATTTACATTGACAAACCTTTTCTTCCTTCCCCCCCCCCCCACGCCCTCCCTCTCTTCTCCACCCTTTTTTAATAGCAGCCTCTAACAGCCACACTCATTCTTCTTTGTTGACATGGCCCTTTGGCACCAGCACTTGGCATTTGTGGAGCTGCTTGCTCTGGAAAGTAAAGGGAAAAAAAAAAACCCTCTTAAAAAAAAAATCTTATAAAGAAAAAAACCACAACCAGCGACTGGGCCCTTGTGCCTTGCAGGGGACATGGCTTCCTCCTGTCTCACAGGGCATGGGGACACTGGGGGAATTGGGGCCTGGTCCCAGGGCAGGGGAGAAGGAGGTCAGCTCCATCCTTCCTGGTGGGGACCATCCCAGCAGCATTCCTCCCTCCCAGCCATGGACCACCCTGGATCCTCCCTTGGTCCATGGCTGCGATTCCAGCAAGGGATGGCCATGTCCCATTCCCCTTGGCTCACCCCACAGCTCTCTGTCACCTGTGCACAGCTTTTCTTGGGTCATTATTTTTTTATTTCAGGCTCCCTGCTGTGCAGAGGCAGATGTTCCTGCTCACACCAGCTGTGATCTTGGCCGAGAGCATCCTTGACTCACCTGCGTGGCAGCACGAAGGGCTGGGGGAAATAGTTTCCAAGGAGGAGAAAAGCTGAGCTTTTCCAGCAAAAGGAACAGTAAAAAAAGAAATCCATTAAGCAAGTCCAGAAGTTCAACAAAAAGTTGAAGCAGCAGATAAGGGATATATCCTGACTGTTTCCATGAACCAGCCCTATCTTTTCCATCTCAAAAATCAGCACCAACTGAGTACAGAGATCAGCCCTTTGAAAATAAAGTGAAAAAAAAGCTTGCAGAGAAAAATACAGCTGTTGAGTGCAGAGTTCAAGCTCGCTGAACCTCAGGCCAGTGCCCCAGCGTACCACAGAGGCCACCCTGCCACCTTCGCCCTGGGCAGGTGACACCGTGGTGCTCAGCTTGGCCGCCCCGTGCCTCAGTTTTTGCAGGTGGCGTAGCAGGCATCGTCACCTGTGCTGGCATGTGGTAGCATTTAGATGTCCCTGCTGGATTTTGAGCAGGGATGATGGCAGGGCTGAGTTACCCCTCCCACTGCCCTTCCCTGCCTGGATTTGCTCTCTGGCAGGGCTCTGAGAGCCCACGGGTAGAGGTGGGAGCCTGGACGGGCGCCGTGAGGAGGCAGCGGCTGTTCTGCCTCCCCGGCTGTGCACGGCTGGGAATTGCCTCCTTGGAGAAATATTCCCTTTTCAAACAGCAGACCCTGCCGAGGATTATCCGGAGGGGGGTGGCTGGGGGAACAGTCATGCTGTCTCAAAGGCACTGTGTTGTTTGAAATGCTCTTTAAGGCACTTGATGACTCACAGCAACAGCTGGAAGGAATAAGCAGTTGGTAATTTCCATATTAACCTCCCGGTCCCGGAGACGCGGGATCTGCGGCACGTGGCTGCTCCTAAGGGTACCATGGAGTGGGTGCTGCTTGGCACCATCCTGCAGTGCACCAGGGGCCAGAGGGATGGGGATTGGGATTGGGGTAAGTATAAGGATAGGGACAGGGATGGAGATGGGGACTGGGAGGGGGATGGAGACAGGAATGAAAATGGGGATGTCCATGGGGTGAGAATGGGGATGGAGTTAAGGATGATGATGGGGATAGAAATGGGGATGAGGATGCAGATGGAGATGGGAATGAGGGTCAGGATAAGGACGAAAATGGGGACAGGAATGGAGAAAGGAAGGGGGATGAGGATAAGGATAAGGATAAAGGATAAGGATGGCAATGGGAATGGGCATGGAAACAGGAATGGGGATAGGGATGATAAGGATAAGAATGTGGATGGAGATAGGGATGGAGACAGAAATGGGGGTAAGGATAAAGGTAAGGATGAGGATGGCAATGTGAATGGGCAGAGGAATGGAGGCAGGAATGGGGATGGAGATAAGGATGGGAACAGGAATGGGAATGAGGATGGGGATTGGGATGGGGATGAAGATAAAGATGAGTATGGGGGTGGCCCCAACACTGGGCAGGCTGCTAATGCACCCATCCTGAATCCCTGCCCAATACAAGCTGGGGAAACCGCACTGTGTGGCCACTCAGGGCTGTTTGTACTGCATCTTGAACAACTTGTGCTGAGCCCTGACACAGTCTGTCCCTAACCCTGTAAGGGACATCTGTCCCTGGGGCTTGTCTTTGTGGAAGGGGACATCTCTTTGTCACAAGCCAGCAAGGAGGTCTAAGGTGGGCTCAGTGGGATATTTGCCTCCTGACACTGGACTGCTCCAGTCCAGTGTGAGCACAGAGCCACCCTGCACTGCATCCCGCTCCAGCTGCATTGCATCCCGCTATCCCCACAGCGCCGGGCTCGGGCGAGTGGACCTGGCTGTCACCAACCCCAGCCCTTGGGTCGCTTTAAAACGCCGGCTCTGGCAGGAGGGCTGCGCGCCGGCGGGAGCCGCGGTGGAAAATCCTGCGCTAGGCTCGCCTTGATCCCCACGCGCCCCGGGGGACGCGTTTGCCGCCAGGGCATATGTTTTCAGTTCTTGCCGAGGCCGACTTGAGAAATTTTCTCTCCCTCCCAGCTTCTCTGTTGCAAACAGCAACCGCAGGGCCGGGGCAGCACAGGATGATAAATGAGCTGCTCTGTCCGGGCACAGCCAAGGCCCGGGAAGCTGCTCGGAGGCTGTGTCCCAGTGGGGCGCGGGGGGAGCCGAGGGCTTGTGGTGCCTTCAGAGAGGGGAATGGAAGGTTGGTGTTTTGGGGCAGAGTGGGGAGGGGGTTCTGGCCCTGCTGAGCCCTGGACCTTGAATGCAGCGCGTTGTTTTCTCGCCCATCTGCGGAGCAGGCGGGAGAGCATCTGTTGGCTGTGCTCGAAGGGTGGGCTGAGCCAGTGGCCACGGCTCCCTGGGGAGCTCTGGCTGGGCAACCGGGGTGAAACATTCCCAGATCCGGTGCTGCCGCCTGGGGTCAGGGACCCCATCCTGCCCAGTGGCCCCTTGCCATCAGGGATAAAGGGTGACACTGAGAGACCATGTGAACCTTTAAAGAACATCTGAGTCATGTCCATCCTGACGTGCATGGCGTTCCCAGTGCCCTCGGTGCATAGAGCAGCCACCACATCAGCCCTATAAATAAATAAAATATAACGAGGCCTTGCTGTCTTCTGGAAACCCCTGAAAAAGCCCCGTAGAGCCAGATCTCCCAAGGTATCGTGTTCCCGCTTTGTGTGTCGCCTCCCACCCCCTGCTTCTTTACTGCCGGAGCCATCTGCGTGGAAACTGGATCCGGGTCCCCGAAGAGCCCTCCTGCCCCTGCCCGCGCTCCAGCTGATGTCACACAATCTGTTTGATCTCACAGCCAGTTGCTGAGGAGTGCCGGACACCATCACCCGCAATCCGGGTGGGAGGTGACACAGAGGGTTGGTCAATCCAAGGGGGATGCAGATGGGGTGTCCTGAGGATTGTGCCCACACCAAGAGGATGAGGAGTGGGGACAGTGTGCCTTCTTCACATCATCTGGGTGTGTTGGCATGTGGTTCAAGGCACTCATCCAGCTGTCCCTCCTGTCCCTCTATCCCTGTGTCCTATCCAACCACCCACCTTGCCTCTTTGGGTTTGATCCTGCACCCTCCCAGCTCAGGGATTTGCAAGGACAGCACCGGGGATGTTGCAGTGACTTGCCATGAACTCAAACTCAACAGTACTGCCAGGAGCAGGCTTCCTCCTAAAATGACTGCTTGAAAAATATCCTTACAGCTCCTAATATATTTATTCAATCGGGAGAGCCGTGCCGAGCCGGTGGGCATGCTGACTGGTTGCTTGGGTGGTTAGTAAGTCAGGTTTAATTGTGGCTGGCCCTGGGTACAGTTTGCGCTTCCGCGGTGCCTATTGTCCAAGGACAGCAAAGTGCTTTACAAGCATTAAATCTTATCGCAGGCTGCGAGGCAGGTAAGGATATACCGGGATTATTGCATGCGCCGCTGAAACACCGCCAGCTCCGGCTGGGAACACATCAGCTATTTACCAGTGAGTGGCAAAGCGATGCAGCATTTTAGGACCGAGCGGGAAATAGAATCTGGTATTGAACTGGAACAGCGGCAGGAGTTTTAAAACGGGAAATAAATTACTGGGGTGGTCGGGACACTGAGTTAATGACTGGAAAGGGCAGGAAAGGGCTGGTGATTTCAGTGAGATCCGTCCTGCCCGCGTGAAGCTGGACGTAGTGACTTTCCACGCTGGTTTGGGGAGTGGGAGCTGCACAAAACAACGTGGCGTGGGGAGAGGGTCGCGGGTGGAACACTGGTGATGGACGCGGAGGGGACAATGCGTGCGGGCCGCCCCGCATGAGGCCGGTTATAAACCCCCTCGTGGGGAGTGGATTTGTAAATCTCCACGTCCCTCCCCCGTGGGGTCCCTTCGCTCCTCGCCGGGCTGGCGGCGGACGGCCGGGGGGGCGGCAGCGGCTCGTTCCTCCCCCCGGGCCCCCC